>NC_137169.1:78103037-78255016 GCF_951394435.1 Stenella coeruleoalba
ACAGAACCTATCAGAAAAGATCTCCTACAATTGAAGATATAAAGAAGGAACCACAGTGAGATGGGTAGGA
This sequence comes from Stenella coeruleoalba, assembly GCF_951394435.1. Taxonomy (NCBI): domain Eukaryota; kingdom Metazoa; phylum Chordata; class Mammalia; order Artiodactyla; family Delphinidae; genus Stenella; species Stenella coeruleoalba. The sequence goes on from NC_137169.1 coordinate 78,103,108, forward strand.
GAGGTGGAGTCTCAATATAGTCAAATTCCATACCCCCGGGTGGGTTATTCACAATCCAGAGAATGATTACAACCTCAGAGGTTCTCCCAGAGAAGTGAGAGGTCCGAGCTCCACACTGGGCGCCGCAGCCAGGGATCCAGCACCAGGAAGACAATCCTCCAGACCCTTTGGCTCTGAAAGCCAATGGGGCTAACTTTCAGGCGTCCCAGAGGGCTGTGGGAAATAAAGTCTTAACCCTCATAGGGTGCACTCTAAATCTCACATGCTCCGGGACCCAGAGAAGAAGCAGTAATTTGATAGGAGCCTGCGTCAGACCTACCTGCTGACCCTGGAGAGTCCCCTAGAGAGGCAGAAGGCAACTGCCGCTCACCCCAGAGACATAGACACTGGCAGCAGCCATTTTTGGGAGCTTCTTCTACCACATGGACATTGGTGCTGGCATTCGCCATTTTGGAATATTTCCCCTAGCTTATTAGCCCCAAGACCCAGCCCTGCCCTGGTCCAGTGGTCTGCAGGCGCCAGTGCTGGGATGCTTCAGGCTAAGCAACTAACTGGGCATGGACAGAGCCGCACCCACCAGCAGACCTCCTGAGCCCACCGTCGCCTCTGGACATGGCCTTGCCCACCAGAGGGCCAGGGACCTGGTCCCACTCACCAGGCCACAGGCACTAGGCCTGAAACCCCCAGGGCCCTTTAGCCAGAGACCCTGGGACCCAGCTCTACACACCAGGAGGAAGATACCAGTTGCAATAAAACCTCAGTTTCAGTCTGCAGGGCCAGCCCACCCACTAGCAGGCTATATCCTGCCTTGGGACCAGCTGGGCTCAGGCCTGGACCAACATGAGGCCAACAGAAGCTTCAAGACACCCCAGATCCAGCAGCCCAACTGGCTGTACCCAACTGTGATCCAACACATGCTCTTGGACTCCTGGGCCCTGCAACTGGACTCCAGGATCTGGCTCTGTCCTCCAGAAAGTTGGCACTAGCCCTAGGACCTGGCCTCACCCACCAGTGCGCAGGCAACAGTCCTGGGGTCTCCTGGACACTTACTCTGCTCACCAGAAATGCAGCACTAGACCCAGAGCCCCCCGGGGTTCCACAGTCAGCCTCCTTGTGACCAGCAGCCTCTGCACAAAGCAGGACCTGGCAACCAAATGAACCAAAAAGACCCTCTGACTCCAATCTCCTGTTCTTTCCCACTCCCATTACCCCTCACCTTAACTCCTTTCCTGGGAACCAGTTTATAGTCCTGTTCAAACTTGCTCCTTGCTTCTAAGTAGAGACTGTGTCCTCCAGGGACAAAGAAAGTTCCTCCTGAAATACTTGTCATCAAGGATTCTGAAAGCTTCTTAAGCTCAGCCTGACAATGTTTGACAGAGGCCTCTTCATTTTGGATCATGAAAACGTCCTTCTTTTTCTCCATGATGTCCTGTCAGGGAAATATGGGGAAATCCAATAGAAAGAAGCTGTTAGAGGGAAGGTCCAACTGTGATCCTCTTGGAAGAAGTAGTCTGACAGCATCAGGTACATGAGACACAGAATAATAGATGTGGAGTCAGGAGTCTAGTTTTAGTTCCAGTTCTGACAAACTCTTTGTGTGATTTGTATGAAGTCCCTTAAATCCCCTGGGCTCAGTCTCAACATGTGTGCAATGATGCAGTTGGCAGAGGCAAACTACTACTTTGACAGTAGTAGCACTAATAGTGATCCATCCATCAACAATGAACAATGAAAGTACAATTATGAATGGAAGTAGGGTTTCCTCTTCAAATTTGGGTGCTATGGATAAAAATATGTACCTAGCAAATCAACTTCCTACTAATGAATTAAGTATACACTGAACAGAGTTTTGAACTCTTTCTGAATTCTTGTTTCATTGAGGATTTGAGTGTGTGAAATTATAGGAACAGAAATTTTTTTGCTTGTACTTCTAAATTACAATTGAGCTGGTTTTACTCTGTATGTACTAAGAGATCTTTGTAAATTATAGGATGGTCAAGGGAGACTGAAAGTCAAACTTTCAGTGAAGGTGCCAATGGTAAGCAGAATTATGATCTCCAAGAGCTCTCTCTGCTGGTGTCCACACTCCGCATAGTTCCTAGACTTGTGAAGATGATGAACAATTATTCTGTGTTTAGACTATATTACATGGAACAGGTTGACTTTAAGAAATGGAGATTACCTAGGTGGGCCTTACCTAATCACAAGCCCCTTAAAAGATGTTTTCTCCAGTTGGTGGCAGAAGAGGTAGTCGGAGAGATTAGAAACAAAAGAAGGAAACCATGCACCACTGCTGGGTTGCAGATGGAGAGGGGTTCCCCAGAGCGTCCATGTGAGTACCAAGCCCACTTGAACCTTGTTTTCAGCTATGGTACAGGGAGCAGAATACCCATAGACCCTGGGCTGGTATCTGACCTGAAGAACTATAAGCTAATAGATGTGTGTTGTTTCAAGCTGCTAAGCACAGTGTAATTTGTTTTGCCACAACAGAAACTAAAAGCCCAACTTTTAGAAAAGAGATGGACTGTAGCCTGTAGAGCCCTATCACTCACTAGAATCTAAACTCCTTATATGATGAGAAGCACATGAACCATGGTGTCAAAAGGGGGAGTCTAGGTATCATTCCAGAAGAAAGGAATCAGGAAGGATATATTCCAGAGCACATTACCACCAGCTTCTTCTGGAATGTCTGCTTGTCATCCTTGAAGGAGCACTCCATGAAGATTGCAATGGCTTCCGTCTCACAAGCTGCGTGCACCTCCAGAAGCTCCTGGAGCGTGTCCGTGGGGAGCCTCAGTCGCTGGGCCATCTGCTCACTGTAGTGGTCGGCTGCCTTCTGCACGGCCGCTGAGTTCTCACGCTCAGCCAGAGTTATCACTGCGTTCTCCAAACAAGGAACTCCTCCACTGTTGATGGCATCTATGTAGGCCACCACCAGAGTCCCCAACCCTGATTGAGACATGATATTTATGAAATGGAGAGAGAATTCTCACCTGTTTTAATAGCTTTAGAGATTAGCATTCTAAAAATCACTAAAATTTTATTGAATTTGAAGTTTTCTTTTCTTCTATCTATTCTTCTCCTCATTTTCTTCATTCTTGTAGCCTCCTCCTTTTTGTTCTATGAACCCCTTCTTTATAATAACATCACTGTGTCTCCTATTCACTCTACCTTTTATGGTTCTCAAATTCATCCCATTACAATATTAGCCAGATGATTTCAAACGATATGCCCAAGGGTCTCCCAGAACACTTTTCCCATTTTTATACAATAAACCTGTAAGTAAATTACATTACTTGTGGGCACTATTTGTAAATGAAAATGCCTTGATGAAAATGTCATCAAGAATTTCAGGGCAGTGACACAAACATTAAACCAAGCAGGGCCCATCTCAGCACATTACACTGTGACTGTCCAGGTTTCATGTCCGTGAAGCCAGCCCTGTACATAAGATTGTATTTACATTTGTTTCTCAGACTCTCAATGAGCTTACATGGATTCATGGACTACTATTCATTTTCCGATTCATGTAAATTCACAAAATATCTTGCATATCCTCACTCGAAACACTTATCCCGTCAGACACCTCATCACCATGAAGATTTCAATCTTTAACTTTTACATCGTTAGTGTAATACTTTCATGAGATTTGGTAGCCTTACATAGGCTTCTTTTAATGAAGAAACATGCATTTACATGTGTTGCATGAACATACATCTTTCCAAGTTACACAGAGAAGAAATCACAATTGCTGACAAACCCAGAGTGCAATCACAACTTCATCACACACACTGAACCACAGAGAGACATGCTGTAGCAAAGGAGACTCACCTCCTCCTGTGACAGTGATTCTTTCTCTTAGGGTCTTGGGCTTTGCATGGGTAAAGATATATGAGCAGAAATGGTTTGATTGCTTCTGGAAATTCTCATCCAGTTGTTTATCTGGCACTTCCTCAATATGGAGTAATAATGTTTTGTCACTTGTAGGCCGGTCAAAGACAAAGCACTTTCTTTTCGGAAAAAACTTCCTGATACATTCTCTGGGCATGTTGGAATTTTGAATTTGGGGACTCCTGCCTGCAGGAGTGGAAAGAGAGCAATCACTGAAGGAACAGCTTTCAGGTGAGGGGGCTGAGGACTTTCATTTCTGTGGATCTTTGCATCACTGTAACTACTGTGCCTGTGTATCTCCTATTATTGAATCACGCAAATCAACCTTATGCTAATCTATTCAGGACATGGAAAATCTCCCGCCTCCCGCTTTATTTTTGTACAGAGCTAAGAGTGAAGGAAGTACTTCTGAGGACGAAGGGGAGGAATCCATTCCAAGTGAAGAAACTACTGATTATTTTCCTTACCCTTCCATGGCGTGCAGTGTATCAACTATTTATTAGATGTTTCTTGAATGATAGACTAATCCAAGAAATTGTCAGAAATATTTTTCTGACATTACAGTCCCCATGTCAGAAATGGCATGTAATGTAATGTAATGTCAGTAATGTAATGGTAGACATAAAGATATTTATGATATTGCTGATAAAATAACCCGTGGAAGACAAATGATACTCAGGACAGTAAAGAGAAGATTTATATATCAGAGTAAAAATGTACACATACTATGAATATGTTTGGAGATTACTTTAGCATACACCATCTCATGGTAAGGTTAGCTTAAATGAAACTAGGAGACCTCATCCAACCTCTGCATCATTTTACATTGGACGTGACTATCATACAAAGGGATTCTGGGCATATATCAGTAGTTCAACAAATATTTCTTGAAACAATGAATAAATGATTCAATTTAAAAATGAGTATTGCTTCTAGGTATCACCCATTATCCTCTCTGCTAAAATAATCTGAGTAACTAATTTATTATATTAACATGACATATACGGTGTTAGGTTCTAGAATGAAGAGTGTGATACTATGAGGAAGAACATATTATGGGTCTGACAGTCTTACTGGAAGGACATGGCAATGCTTTTTTTTCTGAACTCTTTATTGTATAAATAGCCTATCTATCAATATGAAGGATGTAGCTACGTATGCTGGTAAGATACACTGTGTTAAAGGTATTTCAAAAATTAGTTCTTTTGTTTATCTTGTGATTCTGTGTTTCCAATTTGATGGGTTATATTTCTCAAATAGGAAAGGAGAAGCACTTAGACTTAATATGTAATATAAGTATGTGAGCCTTTTTTTCCCATGGTGTCCATTTTTCTAAAATCATTTGGTCTAATATTGGATTATAAATTTCCTCTGTGAGCTTAAGCTCTGGTCACTGGGGTTTTCCCAGTAACAATAACGACTGAAGCCACACCCACCAGTCATTCACCAAGCACCATTAGCATGGCCTCAATCCAACCCCAAATCAAGATTGACATCAAGTGCTGAATGTCAGAGCTCTGTTGATCCCATCTCCTACTGAACCTTCCCCCACCCTGGCCCTACTCTGATACCTGGAATCAACTTCAAGGCGTTCTCCAAGTACTCATCTTCAGTGATGGGGTATCCATCTAACTCCAGCTCCAGCATGAAATCCCGTACAGCCCAAACAAAGTCTGGAAAGAAACTCACAAACTGGGCTGAGTTCTGTACTTCATCAGAGCTGGCAGAGGCTGTTGTCCTGATTAGCTCTGTTAGTTCAGTCACGTAGCTGGGATCTTAGCTAAGGAATGAGAAGTGCCCTCCAACACAATTTCCAGATCTCAACCCCAAACAAGTTTTATCAACATTCCCTTTTGCTCCATTTTCCCTTCTCATCAGCCATGAGAAAGGAGTCATGGGAAAGAAGAAACAGTGTCAGTTGCTATTCCCATAAACTCAATGAAACATGGTGGTTCAGTTCCTGGAAGGATACTGCAGCTGCTCCAGGGCCTGGTGGTTGATGGTGTTCATGCTGTTGTAGACAAAGACGCTGCTCAGAAGCACGGCCAGGGCAAAGATCCACGAGTCATTCTTGGAGTCACCCTAGAAAGTACATTGCATCAGGGGACTGAGGACACCCTTCCTCATTCTCTCATTCAGTTGTTCATTTACTATAACATCTGTCTTGTAACTCAATAGTAAGGCAAATAACATACATTTTCAAGACAGTGCTAAATGCAAATCTTTCTGGTGTTGACACTGACACCTCTCAGGGCCTCAGTTTCATTAGCTGTTAACAGAAGGGAGCGACGTGAAATGTGTCAACTGTTTAATACAGTGCCTGGAACACAGAAGTTATGCAGTAATAAGTGGGCCATGATTCCTTTGCACTTGTTTTCTTGATCATGGGCTATAATAGGGACTAGTGCTATTCAATTAAATTCATCATCTATTCTTTGTGCATTTAGAAAACAGCAGATACTGCATCTGCTTGTGTGGATATAGAGTTTCATATGAGAGTCCCTGCCCTAGAGAGATGGAGGGGCAGATATACCTGGGAACATTTAAATACATTCAAGATGATAAACCACCAGGCATGGAACCAAGTATTATAATGTAAAAGACAAAGGGGCAATTCCCAAAAAACAGAAAAAGTACTCTGTGCATTCAGAGCAAGAAGTGAATATGTCTGACAGTGATACGATGGTATTAAGACGAAAATAGCTGGGCTTTAAAGATTTGACAGAATGTGGATTTGTGGAGCTATAGGGATCATGCAGGTAGAAGGACCCACCGAAGCCAATCACAATTGCCAGAAAGTGTGGTCATATAGAGGTATTATAAGGTTACTTTATTTGACTGAAGTAGTGGTTACCCATGTGGTAATCGGTGATGAGGCTGAAAATGTGATTCAGGACAAGTCATGAGTGACTTTGGAACAGATGATATATACTACCAAAATACACTACATGTAGTAAGGACAGCACGCAGTTCCTCTCTGTCAGTTTGCAATCTGGTGTGCTTTAGTTCCCTGACAAATGCAGTTAGATAACAAGAAGAAGATTATACAAACTAAAATCTAGTAGGAATCAGTAGACCATCTTGGGCTGACACTGAGGTGATTATCGAATATTTCAAATCTGGATTTTAAAATTCACAATTTCTTGATGCATGCCCCAACCCTTGCCTGCAGTGATGAAAGCCAAAGATTCACTGCTACTACTTTAATTTAGACGCAGATTAATAGAAATAAGGAGAAAAGACTGATTGCAAGTAACACTGTGAAGACAAAATACCTACTATTATCCCATTTACATTTTTATGGTGGGTCTAGCTCATGTTTTTATAGAATTCATTGAAGGATTCATCTTCAGAGCCCCGAAACTCAGAATAAAATGTTCCTGGTATAGTGGAAGCTTTTCTGGAGATTTTAAAAATAGTTTATTCACTGAAAACATATTTTCATGATTCCTACCTCTAACCCCATATACCTTAACCTGTAGAGCCAGTGGACTCCATGGATTATAGCTTCTACCAGGATGTCTTCCTGAACCTGAACAGCTGGGGTAAGGTCTCACTTTTTTTGTCCATGGCTCCCTGTACTGATACGACTGCATATTTCTTATGTTCCCAACTCAGCTCTGGGCCCATACCTCACTCACTGTGGTAGAAAAGCCCTGGAATTCAGATGCCCAATAAATATTTGTTAACTTGTATCTTTCACCCCACTGTTAAAAATAAGGCGATCTATCCCCAATAACGAAAGTATTGATCTTATTAAAGAATAAATTCAAGGTAAGAGATTTTAGCCTCATTATTCTTAATTGGATTTGCAGTTTATAGGAACATGTTATAAAAGTTGAATTGAGGTGGGAAATTGAGGCGTCAGTGGAGTATCAAGAGCTTACTGGACTCCCCGCCTTACCTTTTCCACATCACCCAGGCCCTCGGTGTCCAGAAGGACCAGGGTGTGGCTCTCCTTGGAGGGGTGGGGCACGCACCACATCCAGATGCCCTTAGTTTCAGACCTCACTGTGGAGCCCAGACGGAAACCTGCAAAGAAAGAAGAGAAAGCAGTACACAGTAAGAGCAGATAGTCCAGGCTGCCCAGCGGTTACTTTGGGTAAACTTGTCGGAAGGTGAGTGCCTGTCTCAGAGGAAGGTGCTTCCATTTCAACAAGGACAGAAAATCCAACCTCTGTACACATTCAGAACCTTCTCAAGAAGCACTTTGTGTCCCCTATTCACCTCCTAATATTAATGGCTCCAACTGTGTCACATTCCAGAAATAATGTTAGCTCTATTAACCTTTCTATATTTATCTGCCACTGAAGAGCTCCCTTCTCCCCCACTTTCTGATGGACTTTTGCCAGTGAGAGGTACAAGCAGGAGATCAGAAGTCAGCCTCCTGTCCCCCTGGCTTCCACCCTGGTGAGCCACAGTGTCCCAGTGTCTCTGTTCCTCTACTTTGGTCACATGTCCTTTCATTTAGCTCCAACCGGTAACTCTGGTCTCTGCCACATTCTGGAATCTACACATTGCCTCTTCACACTACAGGAGTTATAAAGGCTACCTGGCCATTGCTCCTGCCACTCTCTGGCTACTCTGTACCTTCATTGGTTCCCTCTGGCCTGCTGGTGCCCTTGTAATTGTCCCTCCGTTAAACATCTTCAGTTATCCTTTAAATGGATTATCTGTGTCCTTTCAGGACGTGGACTGATAGATCAGTTGTTTTTAGTTTCTTTTCCTCCACTTCCTCCTTGTATTTTCCTCCTTTCTGTTCTCCTCTTCAAAAAAGGATGAATTCTTTGTTCACTGACTCACGTGGTGATATAATAGAAGGGAAAGCAGAAAAGACCTGTGAGAACTGCTTGCTTTTCTTTCCAAAGGCTTAAGCCCACAGGGGAAGAGGATATGAGGTATGTGCCTTGGAAGCTGCAGGTAATGGATCTCGTCCAACAGTCCAAGATTTTGACCATATGCCATGTGCCAATGCTCCCTTCAACTGAGAATGGAAATGGACATGATGAAATACCTAGGGGAGCATTGTTCAGCATGGCTCAGGCCCCTCGATTGCCACATCCTGTGCGTTCTGCTCAGAGAGGGTGTAAGACCTGAGATGATCTGCACTCTTCTACATCGTGATGGTATTTGACTGCTTGCTGATTAATACAGAAAAATCTGAACTTCCCCAGGTAGAAAAGACAAGGTGTAACTGGAGCTCATCAGTGCAAGTTATGTGGGGTGAAGAACAGGCAAGAAGTCATCACAAGGAGAAAGAGTAGTGACCTGGTTCTGCTAGCCAACTTTGGGTGCTAACTTTGTTTGCTTGTTTTTGTTCTTCCTGTAATATGACTGGGGTGGTGAGTCACAATTCAGGTGTTTTAAAACAAAACTAGGTTAGGTATTTCCTCAGTAAGGGAAATCACCTCCTTGTTACCTGATGTAATCTCAAGTAGAAAAACAAGAATGTTGTCGAAACCCCTTGTATGTATCTTTTTCTTAGAGTTCTCCAATCTTTAATCCCTCCAAAAATGACCCATTTATTAATTTAGGCTGTCAAGGAAAAGTGTCCTCCCTGATTGGTGATCAAGTTCCTCTCAAAGAAAGACAAACATAAAATGTTTTGTTTGAAGCCAATAAGAGATTACGAAGCAAAAAAGAGAGAGGGAGAAAGAAAGAAAAAAGAGAGATGGGGGAGAGAGAGATACAGAGACAGAGATAGTTTGAGGGAGAGAGACAATGAGATATTCCCAAGGATCCTTAGAGTTTAGTGGACTGAGGTTCTACCCACTAATTGTGCTGAGCCGCTGGGCCACAGAGGAAGGCATTAAGAAAGAAATGGTGTGTGGTCTTCTTAGAACTGCCCAACAGGACATAGGCGGATTGTCCTAAAAATCAACAAGAAACAAGTCAGGCAACTTGGTAGGAAAAAAAAACCCTTTTGAAATAGGAAATGCAAATAGCAAATATGTGACAAGGTGCTTAAGCTTATCTGTAGTGAGGCAAATAACATGCAACTACACAGACACCAGATCAGCAAAAGTTAAAAAGTGTTTTTACCAAAATTTTGGAAGGATGTGGATAATTCTAAATTACTGCTAATAAGCATATAAACTGACATAAAGCATAAACGGCTTTAAATGTTTGATAAAGCTTAAAAGGTTTAAAAAGCTTAAAAGGTTTGATATTATCTAGAAAGGCTGAAGACATAAATACTTCTTGATTCAGCAATTCCACTTCTGGGTATAACATAAGGAAGTTAGTGTACACGTGCACCAGGATATAGATGGAAGAATAATCATGAGAACACCATTTGTTGTTCATCAGCAACAAATGGATGAATAAACTGTGGTATCCTCTGTCAGTTGCAAAGTACAAACGAGTGAAAATAATTGCAGACACATAGGACAAGCTAGATGAACCTCATAAACTTCTTATTGAGAATATGAAGCAAGATCCCAATGAATATCAGAATGAAATTCCCTATATAAAGATTAAGGTATTTTTAAGAAATGTTTACATAGATTGTAAAACCATGTTTAAATAGGAAGAGCGAAAGAATGCACCATGAAAATCAAAACATTGGTGAGCTCTAGGGAGGGTGTGAGAGGGTGTGATTTGTGCTTTTGGGTGCTGGTGATGTTTTATTTTTTGATCTGGGCGGTGATTGAACAGATGATCGCTTCATATTTATCAACTTTATTATATGTATATATATTTTTATGCACTCTTCCATATGTTTTAGAGTTCACATATTACAAAAGACTAGTTAGACAAAGAGAAGGGGTATAGTTTATCAAAGTTTTGCTGTGAAATTAAGCCAAAAAGAATGCATGAGATATGGGATATAGGGATTTTACTGTCTGTTCTTCCTTCCATCCCTTTTTAAAAATAAGACATGTTGAACAATATTTGTGTGCTGCTTGGAATGACTCTGGTTTAAAGCCAAAGTGAGGAAGGAGAAAGGAAGGGAATAACGGTTGAAGATGAGCCCCTGAGCAGATGGCAATGGATCAGGACGAATGAGGTGGCTGTTTCCATGGGGTTGGGAACACTTGATTACTGGACAAAAGAGTGAACATTGTGGGGAGATGGGTTTGAAGTTATAAATTTGGTGGTGAGAATTTGAAGTTTTCTTCAGTGGGAGGGGTTAGGCTCTTTCTTAACATGACACTAGAGGAGGATGATCCACAGCCTGTGTTATCACTGCTTCCAAGCAAATGGTCCTGAACAACACTAAACGACACTCACCGTGGTTCTGCCCTGCCAGGCGGTTCATCAGGAAGGATTTTCCCGTCCGATACAGCCCTGCAATGGCCACCACCACCACAGGCTGAGAAATCTGGTCAAGAATCTTCAGTGCTTTTGGATTTACTGTCAGCTGATTGTTCTGGTTTTCCACCAGACGGATGGGGTCCATTATGGTGGATCCAGATGCCATGGGAAGCTGTAACCCAGAGGAACGACTCAGTAAAACACAAGATCCACAAGTTATCTCTCACGATGCACATCAGGCTTCTGCGTTTGGAACTTATATATCAATTTTCTATGTTTTGTATGCTTCTAAAAGGTAAGTATTTAGCCTAGTGTGCCAAGGTCTGTACAGATACATTATGTACATCATCTTATCGATCCTTACATGAACCCTAAAGCAACCTTATCCATGTGATGCAGTGAATAGAATGAGAGAACAAAGCATTGATGATGGAGCCATGAGAACACTAACATTTTGGGGGTATGCAGAGGCAGAATGGAACATGAAGGAGATGAGGAATGACCAGAGACAATTTCTGGAGTTCCAGAATGATTTGGTCACTCATCAGTTGCACAAACATTTATTGAGAACCTACCATGTGCTGGAGATTGCTTTAGGGGCTCAGTATCAAACAGTGAACAAAATAGGTCCAAATCCCTGCTTCATGGAGATCTAATCTAGTGGAGAAGACAGATAATATAGAAAGTGGAAAAGCAAAATACATGTATGTATATTAGAGGATGGTAAATGATCAGAAGGAAATGAGAGGGAATGGTGTTTAGAGTGTTGGGGGTTGAATTCACATAGAGGTGAATCAGGGAAAAACTTGCCAACAAAGGAAAAATGAATGTGATTGGTGACCTTGATGAGGATAGATGCACTGAATCGGTGGGAACAGGCTGGAAGAGGAGTTACTGTGAGGGAAAGGAGACACAAAGAATGCAGCTCTCCCTCAAACACAACAGGACAGACCTTAAAGGTACCTAACAAAGTTGTGCATGCAAGCATGAATTTATTAACTGAAATTACAGGACATTTCTTTTTATTTAAGCTGACAGGGAAGAGAGGCAAGCAACCAGGGTGTTTTTAAGGTCTGCCTACATATTTTCCAGTCTCACATCTGGGCCAGGCTCTACTTTAAATGATTTCGTCACAATGATTGGGTGTTTCATGATCTCAAGAGACAGACAGCAGTCAGAGAGTTTTAACTGTCCCTTTATTTTCTCAGACAATACTAAGCAACATCCACATGTTCCCATACTTTACTAGCTGTGTGACGAATGGAAAGATTAATTTCTCTGTGCCTCAGGTTTCTCTTCTGTAAAATGGTAACCCTAAAAGTAAAATTCAGTGTGTCATTAGGGTCATTAGGAGGGTTAAATATCTCATAATGCTTACAATGCTCTTAAAATTATGCTGGTACATAGTAAGTTCTATATAAGTATTGTTTTAAAATTAAGTGTCTCTGAAGACAGACAGGGTAATTTCTGAATGAAAGTGGAGGATTAACTTTGGCCTGAAACAGTGACACTTCCCTCCCTGGTTGCAAGCAAGTGGGAGGACACAGTCCATGAGGAAGATGAGCAGGTAGGGGAGGACCAGTGATAACAGCTGAGAAGTGATAACACGGATGGAGGGAGAGACAGGCTGGAAGAACTCAGAGCTGCCCTGGGATGTCCAAGTACAGGTTCTGGAGTCCGGCTGCCAGGGTTCAAACCGGAGGGTTTAAGTCACTATTGTCTGTTGAGACCTTGAAAAAGGAAGTTACCTCCACAGCCTGCATTTTCTTATCAGTTTATAGGTAAAGCAACAATTCTTGCCTGATTCATTACGGTATAGCTGGTAACAGATAGGCTATCAATTATGAAAAAAGAATTTTCCTGGATTCATGTACTATTTCAATAATCAGCAATTAGACATTGCATTATAAAGTGTCAATGAATTCTGTAAGCTGCAAATTGCCAAGAAATATAAGGTACTGTATCTAAAATCTTTTTATTAGAAAAAACATGAATTTATTTAACAGCCTTCCTCTGTACAATTTCTTGTCTTTTTCTATAGTGGATTGGGAGCAGAGATGGGGGAGTAAAACATGACCTTTTACAACTGTGTTATATGTTAATTAATAAAGGGAAACCTGGGGAATTCCCTGGCAGTCCAGTGGTTGAGACTCCGAGCTCTCACTGAGGAGGGTGCTGGTTCCGTCCCTAGTCAGGGAACTAAGATCCCACAAGCTCGGGAGGTGCCCCACCCATGCCCATCACAAGGAAACCTCACTCACATGGAGTCAGCAGGCCAGAAGGGGGAGGTCTCATGCAGAACTACTGCCTGGAGGTCAGTTACAGGAAGAATTGTCAATTACAGACCCCAGGGGAAAAATCTTCCACCGAAAGGAGTCATCAGGGACAGTCCCCTATAGGAAAAGGTGTACATTGCATCTCCTACAAGAATTGACTACGGGGCAACTCAGTCAATGAGAATCTGTCATCACCCTGAACTCTGACTTTTCTTTACAAACCAACCTTCCCAGCCCCTTCCTTTTCTCTATAAAATAATGTTCTTCTTTGTTGGACTTGCCTGTGGCTTTTTCTATAGTTTGCTTGTCCCAAGTTGCAATTCCTCTGCTATTCCCAAATAAACTCACTTTTGCTGGTAAAATAACTGTTTTATTTTTAAGCTGAATAGCTATAAGCAAGAGAAATTGTAGAGCTTATTTCTGAGATTGAATATTGATAAAGCTTTGTGTAAGTCAATGAGTCTACAAAGATTCTTTTTTAATTCAAAGTATACTGAGGTACCAAAACCAGAAGGTTTTAACTTCAAAACTAAACAAGTGGAAAAGAACAGTGCTACTAGATGGCAGAGGCAATCAACAGTTTCCAAAGGTTACTGTTCAGGAGAATTATCTAAAGTGATAGTTAACATACCCCAATCCCTGTATTTTCAGCAAGTCCAGAAATTATTCTGATGCGATTAATGTTTGGGCCACACATGAAAAACAATGTATAATAAACAAACATGATTAGACCTTAACAGTTATTAATCGTTTTTTTTTAGTGAGCGTGAGATTGAATTATTCCGTATAATACAGTTCTGTAGTATTCGGAAAATCAAATGTTAAGACAAAAATAATGCAGGGTCAGTTTAGGATTTAAATTGTCTCTACGTCAGGGACCATCTTTTCCCTGTTTCTCCAGTGCCCAGCGAGGCGCAGTCAGGATATGTCCGAGGAGGGGAGGAGGGGCTAGAGGAAGGGACCGCACCCAGCGCCCCTGCAAGGGGCCGGGGGTTTGGGCCTTCAATTCCGAAAAGTACTTCAGCCCCCTTTCCTCAGAAGATATAGCATGCACTCCTCCCTCTCCCATGCAGGGCTTTTTGCTGCAGCCCTGCGTAGATGCTCGAGGAGGAGCTGCGCATCCCGGCGACACGCCTGGCAGCCGCCCCGGATCCAAAAGGAGACGCTGAGCTGCCCAAGCAACGCGCCCGCCGGGGCGCACACCCTCCGCGCGGCGCTGGCCTCCGCGGCCTCCCCTCCTGCAGTGTGGAACCTGCGCTGGGGGATTTATTGTTGTTATTTAGTGGAAATGTGCTTGGAAGGTAAAGTTTAGCGGCAAACTTACGTGCCGCGGTTGCGTCCGGGGTCAAGTTAGCTGCTCCGGCTTGCCCCTAGGGTTCCTCCTGCGTCTGGCTCCTCTGGAAACCGACTCTTATTTAGAAGCTGAAAAACCAGCCGATTATAAAATGCCTTTCTGTTATGGGTTGGGTTTATGAGAAATAAAATCGAAATCGAAAGGACATAAGGACACGGCTTTTTTTCTTTTTTTTCCTTTAATGGAAGCAGGAACCCGAATGAAGTCGGGGAAAGACAGGGAGACAGGGATTCCTCCACACCTGGCTGGGTAAACCCAACTTTGTCCCTTCTCCACAGGTGGCTTAGGTGTCCTTGACCCCATGGTGAACGTGGCCCAAATAATGGTAGGATGAGAGAGTTCAACAGACTGTCTCTCAGGGGCGTCTTTGTGAGAGAAGAGGTTTCTTTATGAATTTTTCTTCACTTGAAAAATGTTTCATTTGTTCATTTCCTTTCTCTTTCCTTTTTAAAAAAGTGTTGTTTTTTTTTTTAACCGCGGTGATTTTTTTTCCTTAGCAAGAAAATTACGTGTGTGTATAAAATCCATGATTTTATAGCCCAGACATATTCACTATTATTTTGTTACAGTTCTTCTTTTCTTTTCTTTTCCTTTCTTTTACTAGGGTGCATCCAGATTTGGGGGTTGGGGGTTGGGGGGAGGACTGTTTATAATTTGAGGGTGGATGCAAATTTGGGGGTTGAGAGTTGATTCAGATTCCTTCCATCCTGTTCTGTATCCTTTAAGGCATTGTACTTACCTACAACTTAAAAACTTGACTGCTGCTGTTAGGGAACCAGGTTCTTTTGCTCGAGGAGCTGCAAGCCAAAACACTGAGACGCTGAGGTTTGCAACAGGGAAAAATTTTATTTGTGAGGCAACCCAGTGAAGAGGCAGGAGAACAAGTCTCAGGTCTGCCTCCCAGAAGGAGAGGTGTTTGGAATACTTAGGGGACAAAGAAGCAAGGTGGTCTTAGACCTTGGGGAAAGGTGATCGGAGGTAGGGAAAAGGTGAGGTAATTGGAGTTCTGTGCAGGCTTATCTGAGTTGCATGCTTCTTCATGGGATGCCTGTGCAAGTTCAGGGAGATTTGGTTTGAAATAGGTTGGAGAATTTGGGGCTGTGAAATAGGTTGGAGAATTTGGGGCTGTGTTGACAAAATTCACCTATGGGACAAGCAAGTATATTCTGTGCAGACTCTGGTTTCACCTTGTTTCAGCCAGTTTTGTTGTATTACAAGAGGAGGGATTTTCGATCTGTTCCCTTATCTGCTGTTCTGTAACATAAGCTCAAGAATTTGTTAGTCACCAGTTTCTGTTACAGGTTTTTAACCCTATGGAGCAGGGTTTCACTACCACATCTGTATTTCAGACTGTAGTGAGGGGAAGGAAGGACAGCGAGAGTGTAGTCTCAAAGTTCTATGGCCAAGACTCCCCAAGAGCAAGTGCTTTGACGCATATTCCATATGCAGACTTATCTAGCTTCAAAAGCAGCTAGAAAAGTATAATAATCCTTAGCCAGATTGCCCTAAGCTTATTCTGTAAAATAGAATGATACCCTATTTGAAGGTGTAAAGCATGTTATAATTCTAAAAGTATATGCAACAATATTGGGGACAGATTTTTCTAGAATCTTGAGATGAAACTTGGCAGATTCAAGACAAACCCAAGCTGGGAAAATTAGCGTGACCTCATAATTCCTGAGCCACCGAGATTGATTTAGGGGGAGATTGAGCACATGACCTAAGGCCAGATAAAGTTAATCCTTTCTCAGTTACCTGGATCCAAGAAATTTCTCTCTTTTTCTGTATCACTCTTGGTCTTCTTCTGACTCTCTTGATCTCCTGTCTTCTGTTTTCATTAACTTTTTGTTGTTGTCAATGAGGGTATAAAGACGTGTGTTTCAAGATAAAGACTGTAAGGCCACTTAGGTATGTTTGGCTCTGAAACATGATATATATTATTACTTACAAAGGGGTAGAATACATTTGGAGTCTCACTTCCAGCTTCCATGATTGTAATTGCTTCAGGAAAAATCCAATAATATTGGAAAAGGAAGAATGATTAAAATGGGTTCCTAAACTGAAGGCAGTCACTGAGACTTGATTTAACTGAAATGAAGTGTTTTTCAGTTTCTATTAATTTAACTCCAGAAAAAGTGGTCTAGCATCTTGTTTTCGAAATTGTGCTTATTTGTCACCTAGTGTACTCAGCTTTGGGTCTAGTGAAAACTCTGAGAGGAAGAGTCTCATTTTCACATCCTGCTACTCAGATGTTAGTGAAAGACCACAGCTGTGGATGGACCAGAGTTCTAAGCAGCTCAAACAAAGGCCAAGCATACAATAAACATGGAGTCAAGCAAAAAACAAAACAAACAAAAATACATACCAGTTAAAACTATGCATTATAATGAGATAAGACAAGGAACAGAACAAAAATCAGGGATAAACCTAATGTTGGAACAATCAGACAGGGCGTTTGAAATTGCTATTATTATTATGTTGAAGGATCTAGTGGAAAGGTGAATAACACACATGAACATATGTAAAATTTTTCAAAGAATGGACACTATTAATAGAGTTAAATGGAAATGCCATAAGACTAAAGCACAGTATAAGTGATTAAGACTTATTTTAATGGAATTAATGCCTTCTCTAACTATCTCAGTCCCTCTGATTAATTTTTGTAAATGATAAGATTTAAATTTTATCTTGTTTATGAATGTAAAATTCTGGTATCCATTTTGGAAAAATACCAGAGACTTTATTTCCTATTAATATAAGTGAAATTAAAAGTAAAAGTAGAGCAAGGCTACTTTGAAATAGGACTAAAGTTCAGAGTCAGCTCCTTTTACTCTGACCAAGAAAATCCAGTTATTATCAGGGAACCAAAATTAGTTCCGGGGACAATTGAACCTCAAAATTTTTTTGTATGAAGTAACCAAATTTCCTGCTTATCTTTTTTTTATATAAATTAATTTTTGTTGGAGTATAGCTGCTTTACAACATTGTGTTAGTTTCTATTGTACAGCAAAATGAATTAGCCATGGGCTTCCCTGGTGGCGCAGTGGTTGAGAGTTCGCCTGCCGATGCAGGGGACACGGGTTCATGCCCCGGTCCGGGAGGATCCCACATGCCGCGGAGTGGCTGGGCCCATGAGCCGTGGCCACTGAGCCTGCGCGTCTGGAGCCTGTAAAAAAAGAATCAGCCATACATATACCTATATCCCCTCCCTTTTGAACATCCTTCCCATTGAGTTCACCACAGTGCTTTAAGTAGAGTTCCCTGTGCTATAGGTATGTAGTCTTTTGTTATCTAATTTATACATAGTATCAATAGTGTGTATGTGTCAATCTCAATCTCCCAATTCCTCCCATCCTCCCTTTCTCCCTTGGTATCCATACATTTGTTCTCTATGTCTGTGTCATTATTTCTGCTTTGCAAACAGGATGATCTATACCATTTTTCTAGATTCCACATATATGCGTCAATACACAATATTACAATACATTGTTGTTTACTATAGGAACGATGCCGTACAGCAGATTCCTAGAATGTATTCCTCTTGCTCACCTGAAACTTTATACTCATTGGTTGGTAACTTCCAATTTCCCCCTCCCTACGGTGCATGGCATCACCATTCTACTCTTTGATTTTATGAATTTGAATATTTTTGATACCTCATATAAGTGAATCATGCAATCATGCAATAATCATGCAATATTTGCCTCACTGTGACTGGATTATTTCATTTGACTGGACATTTCATAATGTCCTCAAGATTCATTCACGTTGTTCCATATTGCAAAATTTTCTCCTTTTTTAAAAGACTAAATAGCATTCCATTGCATGCATATACCATCTTTATCCACTAATCTGTTTATGGCCATTTAGATATTTCCACAATTGGTTATTGTGAACAGTGCTGCAATGAACATGGGACTGCTGATACCACTTTGATGTCCTTATTTCTACTCTTTCAGGTAAATAATGAGAAGTGGGATTGCTGGATCATATGGTAGCTCTACTTTGAATTTTTTGAAGGTACACCACACTGTTTTCCATAGTGCTGAGACATTTTGTATTCCTGCCAATGGTGTGCAAGAGTTTTCTTTTCTTCACAGTCTCACCAATATTTGTTGTCTTTTGTTTTTTTGATAACAGCCATTCTAACAGGTATAAGGTGATATTTCATTGTGCTTTTGATTTATATTTCCCTAATGATCTGTGATGTTGTATATGTTTTCATACTTGTTGGCCATTTGTACATCTTTGGAGAACTGTCTACTTAAGTTCTTAGGCCATTTTTCTATTGGGTTAGTAGTTTTTTTGCTATTTAGTAGTAAGAGTTCTTATATATTTTGGAGGTTAACCCCTTATCGGTATATTGTTTGGAAATACTTTCTACTATTCTATAGGCTGCCTTTTCACTCTGTTGATTATTTTCTTTACTGTACAGAAGCTTTTTAGTTTGATGTAGTCCCAATTATTTATTTTTGTTTTTGTTGCCTATGATTTTGGTGTCATAGCTATGAAATCTTGCCAAAACCAATGTTGTGAAACTTTATGTTTTGTTTTAGGAGTTTAACAATTACAGGTCTCCCATTTAAATCTTTATTTCACGTTGAATTGATTTTTGTTTATGGTGTAAGAAAAGGGTCCAAATTCATTCTTTTAAATGTGGTTCTCTATGATCTCCAACATCATTTGTGGAAGAGATTATCATTTTCCCATTGTGTATTATTGGCAACCTTGTCAAAGATCACTTGATTGTATATGTGTAGATTTATTTCTGGGCTTTCTATTTTGTTCCATCGGTCTACATGTTCTCTTCATGCCAGTCCCATACTGTTGTGAATAGTGTAGCTTTGTAATATGTTCTGAAATCAGGAAATGTGATGCATCCAGCTTCGTTCTTCTTTCTTAGGATTGCTGCGGCTATTTGAGGTCTTTTGTGGTTGTATATGAATTGTAGAATTGCTTTTTCTATTTTTGTAAAAAATACTATCAGAATTTTGATAGAGATGACATTGAATCTGTAGATCAGTTTGTTTTGTAAGAATATTTTAACAATATTAATTTTTCCAATCCTTGAACATAGGATGTTTTTGCATTTGTGTCTTTTTTACTTTCTTTTATCAATATTTTGTAGGTTCCAGTATTCAAGTCTTTCACCTCTTTGGTTAACTGTATTCTTTTTGATGCTATTATAAGTGGGATTGTTTTTTTAATTTCATTTTCAGGTAATTTATTGTTAGTGCATGGAAATGCAACTGATTTTTTTTTTTTTTTTTGCAATACGCGGGCTTCTCACCACTGTGGCCTCTCCCGTGCGGAGCACAGGCTCCGGACGCGCAGGCTCAGTGGCCATGGCTCACGGGCCCAGCCACTCCGCGGCATGTGGGATCTTCCCGGACCGGGACACGAACCCGTGTCCCCTGCATCGGCAGGTGGACTCTCAACCACTGCGCCACCAGGGAAGCCCCACAGCAGATTTTTGATCATGGACTTTAGTACAAGTCTCCAAAATTTGGTGGCAGAGGTAACAGAAATAAGCTGAGAAGATCAAGCCTGCACTGGTTGATACTGTATTACTGCGTAGACATCCTGACTCAGCATAGACTTGGAGTAAGGCCTGGAGAACAGGAAGGTACTGGCAGCCTAGGTATTTAATTATGTGGTTAATTGTGTAGACGGTCATGAAGTCTTCCTACTCATTAGGACGCTTCCAGACATAAAGTTATATCTCTGAAATGACAATTTCCTCTTTTGAAAAATGACAATATAATGGTACCCATAACATAACGTACGGATTTGCTCACAGAATATCTGTAAAGCCACTGTTCAGTGCCTGGCAATGAATAGCTATGGTTTATTAGTGATTTAATTCTATGAGATTTTATCCTGCAAGTAGATAGCCTTTAGTAACCAGAGATGGTCAGGGGTAGAAGCAATAAGAGAATGAAATGTCTACTAGTGTTCGGGCTAGAAAAGTCCTTCAACTGACCTAATGCTCTAAATTCTAAGCAGTGCTTTTTATTCAGCACAATGGTAGAAAGAATGGAGATGACACAATTGAATACCTGAAGTTTAGGGCTAGAACCCTCTCCTGCTCTGCCATTAACTGGGCCCTCTCCTTTTCCATCTTCTCAGTCAGTTCTTTCACATGTTCCTGATAACCGTTTTCTCTCTCTTGCATCACCTGGTCATTCTTCTTTTGCATTTCCTCCAACATTTTGTTTGCAGCTTCTGCAGATTTAGACTTTATACATTCCACGTAAGAAGAAAAATAAGCGGAGAAATATGAGGATCTTAATTTATTGTTAGAGCTTTATTTTCACACTTTTTGCTTGTTTGTTTGCTTATTTCATGAAGATAACTTCTTGTGGTTATTTTTGCACTGAGGAATCAGGGGACAGATTGACATAAATATTAGTTAAGAAAAGAATCCCCTAAAACTAAGAACTATACTTGCTATTTTTTGCTCTATAGTAATATTCCAGGTGGACTAATGTGGCTAACATTAACATTTCTAGCGCTTTCCAACTATGTAGAGGGTTTTCAGTTATTCTCACCTTCAATCTCTTTTTCTTTTTCCGTAAGTGACTGATCAGTATGTTGAAGTGCATCAGCCACATCTTCCTTGGAATCCAAATATTTCTTCAGTGTGTCTTCTGCTTATTGATGCAGAAGAAGTTAGAATTAGGAAATAGAGACTATGGGTTAAAGTAAAACCTAGCAGCACATCTCTTAATTCAACTTCATTTTACCACCCATTTTAAAATTTAAATACCTTTTCAAACTAAGCTTTCTTATACTTCAAAATAAAACTAACCAGGGCCCGTCAATTGTCACCTGCTCCTCCCAAACACCCTGGTCCAAGACATCATCACTTCTTGCCTGGACCACGGCATTAGCTTCATAACTGGTCTCCCTGCTTCCTTCCACTCTTGCTCCCCTATAGCCTGTTTTCCTCAAGGCAGCTAGTGTTGTGTTATATTACTTTAAGAAAGATCACTTCAATTTGATGCACCAAATCCTCTGCTGATTTTCCAACTCCTTCCAAGTAAAATTGAAACTTCTCTCAGTGGCCTCCAGGATACTACTTTGTTTAGCCTCTGGCCCCTGAGCATCTCTCTGACCTCACCTCCTGCCACCTCTTCCTTTGCTCACTGCCTTCTTAATGCTTTTCCTGCCATTCCTAGAACATCAACCAATTTATCCTTCTGGATGTTTCTGTCGTTTGAAATTTTCATCCTCTAGATGCCCACTTGGCTCACTCCCTGACTCCTTTGAAGATTCTGCTGAAACAGTACCCCACGATAGAGGCCTTCTCTAAAAACCTACATATAAAATAGTACCACATATCCTTCCTCTCCCATGCCTGTAGTCTACTTTGTGTTTCTTCAGGGCACTTTTTTCACTGTGATAGTGACTTCTCGAGTCACTGTAGTAGTATTCTCTCCTTTGCCTTAGTAACAGGACGCTTAATTTTTTCCACCAGGGCACATTGTGGGCCTTGATACAATGTTGCACTTTCTAGTCAACCTCCCGGTAGCTGAAGTGACCATATGATTAAAATATAGCTAATACCACTTATGTGGAATGTTACATAGTACTTTTTGCAGATCGCCTTAAAGAGAGTTGACCCAGAGACTTTTAACTCTTCTGTTTTTCCCTTTTCTTTCCATCTGTAATATGGAAGTAGTGGGTGAAATTCCAGTAGCCATCCTAGACCGTAAGTTGACCTTGAAGATGTAGGCTGGGTGCTAAGGTGCTGGAGCAGAGCAAAGAAGTGGCCTGGGAACAGGGTGATTGTGGAGTTGTCATAGCAGCATGGACTCCCTCTGCCATACTTCTTGTACATAAGACAGAAAATTTTGTCCTTTTTAAGCCACTCTTGTCTTGTTTTATTTTATTTTTAAATAATATGTACCCAAACCTAATTCTAACTGATATAACCTGAGTATACCAGCACAGAAGTATAGTTAAGAGCAGAGAGTCTGCTACAAGGATTTCTATTCCAGCTGTACCACTTATTACCTGTACATCTTAGGTGAGTTATTTTACTTCCCTGTGCCTCAATTTTCTTATTTATAAAATGAGGACATTAATAACATGTACTTCATAGGGGTGTTGTGAGGATTGAATGAGTTAAGCCCATTTGTTTCCTGAAACAAAATAAGGTCTATATGTGTTAACTCTTATTATTATTAGTTTTTTCTGTAAGCTATAATTTGTTGATTGCTGATACTTTGAAAGAACTTGTTTTCTTTTAATTGCACTAACCACAGAAATTTGACAAGGTCTAGCATATAGTTAGGACTAAGTAGATAATTGTTGGATGATTGAATGACTAAATTATTGAAGAAATTCTACAAACATTTTGGGGGGCTCCATCTGTGCTTCCAAGAAGGAATCTGTTATTCATCCCATGGTAGTCTCTCCTATTGGATAAATCAGTGAATGGATCAATGAAAAGCACAGGCACTGTTTACCAATCACATTTTGGTTGATTCCACTGTAGTTTGAAAGTGTCACCTCAGCAAGTCCCCAGAAATGGTACTCAGTAGGTAGTTTACCTGTATCCCCTTTCTGGGGGACTGGTAGTACTTATTCTTTAGCTCCTGCTTCTTCCAAATAGAGATGATAACCTCCTGGTTTAGAAAATATTCCTTGCTTCACATCTTCATATACAGGGCCAAAAATATCCTGAATTAAAGCCATGCAATAAACTGAGGATGCTTTCATGTTCTGCTTACAAAAGTCATCTCACTTTGCTTCTAACCCTTCCTGTGAAGTGAAAAAATAGTACAGAAGGTACAGTAAGCCATTATGAGGTTGTTAACCACACACAGATTACTGGAAATGCTGCTTCTGCAGAGAATGTGGCATATAAACATTACACACCTCTCATCATGCTGGGAGATTCTAGAATACCCCTAAATAGAGCGCTGGTTTAAAAAAATACATCTACTTCTCTTTGTGATTATCTGAAGCTTTTTCCCCATGCTTTTTTAGCTTCAGAGAATGATTCTCAAAGCATAGACGCTGTTCCATATAGAAACTTCTCTTTTCAAGTCCCTAATTTAGGAATAGTTTACCACACAAATGTTCAGTAAGACAGGCTTGCAGGGAGTTCCTGGTTCCACTACTTCGTGACTTAGTGACATTCAACTTTCATGAAATGAGGTTTCCTTTTTGTAAAACACAGGAAATTTTATCTATGTCATAGATTCCACGTCAGGATTATATGCAGTGGTTCAAAGTATTAAACCAGTGACTTTTTCATGAGTGCTCAAAAGGGTCAATGATTAGTGGTACATTCTTTAAAATGATAATACTTTTGCATATTTTCTCAATACAAGACTAACGAAGGTAATGGAGATTGTACTGCAGGTATTTTCGGTATGGAGAAAGCTTAACAAACAGCATTTTCACCTACATCAAATTATTGAAGAGAACTTGTATATCAAGTGTTTCTTTAGTCTAGAAAGATGTCCATTGTCTGCTGACCTTCACTATTTAGTTTCATCAGAACCCCTGAAAACAGGAAGGTGTAATTTGAAAACTCCTGCCCTTCAAGCCAGAGAAGGGATTGTCATCTGTCAAGTGATTATTTGTCATACAACAATCCTTCCTTAATTTGAAAGGACTCAGACTTGAGTCCTCAAATAGCATTCTTATAATCGATTTCTCTTCCCTGTCTTTCTGAATATTTTACTGTTGCTTTACATTAAACACAATACGTTTTTAGGGTTTTCACAAAGAAGTGAATCCTCCTGGATAATTAGCAGAGAACATGAAAACACTGTGTCTTTACTAACTTTAAATGAAAAAATAAATTAAAATAATCTTAGGTAAATATAATTTTACAGTTTACTTTTTGCTTAAAATGTGGCATCCATAGGGTGGAAATTAACAGAAGAGGGTATCTGTAATAACCATAGTTGGTCATGGTACCATAGTCTCTAGGACTAAGTCTAAAGGAAGTCTATTCTTTCAGTAAAGATTGCAAATGAGTACACATAACGGAGGTCTGCTGTCTTTGGGAGGACTACTCATATCAAGAAAGGCCCAGATTTTTCTGCCTCTCATTAACCAGAATAGCAAATATACCC
This sequence comes from Stenella coeruleoalba, assembly GCF_951394435.1. Classification (NCBI taxonomy): domain Eukaryota; kingdom Metazoa; phylum Chordata; class Mammalia; order Artiodactyla; family Delphinidae; genus Stenella; species Stenella coeruleoalba. Next base: position 78,127,983 of record NC_137169.1, read on the forward strand.
CTAATTTTTTCTGGAACACTCAGTCCACATCCTTGAAAGAGTTCTTCAAGATTTCAGTGACCTCTTTCTCACTGACCCTGTGCAGGTCCTGCAGCTCCTGGAGGGTTTCCGTGGGCAGCTGCACCTTCTGGCCCATCCATTGGTCATAGTGGGCAATGGCCTTTTGCACTGCGGCCAAGTTCTTAATCTGGGCCAAGGCCAAGACTGCATTCTCCATGCAGGGCAGATCCCCACTACTGATGGCATTGATGTAGGTCAGCACCAGGCTCTCTAGACCTACAAAAGAGAATTTTAAAAAATAGTGACTATTAGTTGGTGAGAGAGAGAGGAACAACTGTATTCCGTTTAGTCCTGAGCATATAAATTTTATTATTTTGTATCAACGGCTAGAGTATTTTTTTTATGCTTTTCAAGTGTCACAAACAATAGTTTTAAGGATTTTTTGAGAAGAATAGTGATGGAATATTTTGTTAACCTCTAGTTTCAGAGGAGTTTAAAGCTTCCCTTTCCTCCTCCTTCCCTCACCCAAATGGAAGATGTTGGAATGAATGGGTTAGAGTAAGGATATTTTGGGGACAAGATAGTAAGTCTTGATCTTTTCTTAGCCTTACTGTATCTCTCTTTTATATACTGTACTGTATCTCCCTTCTAATATATAAAAAAGATCAAGAAGACAATTTAGCATACACAAGCATTTGTGTGTGTGAGTGTAGGGGTACACGTGGTACCGGCCACTAGTCCTGGGTCTGGCCTAAATAAGAGGATCTTTCTAGATAGTCTCTCATCCAAGCTCCATGCAGTGTGATCAGTTCATCCACATTTGCTAGGGATTTATGGTTTTAGCATTGAAAATCTCATATACCAGGAAATGCCAGCCTCGGGCAAACTGTAGTTGTTGATCACCCTACAACTACCAGTTTTTGGCTACAATAATGTATCACCTCACACTGATCAGAATGGCCATCATCAAAAAGTCTACAAATAATAAATGTTGGAGATGGTGTGGAGAAAAGGGGATCCTCCTACACTGTTGGTGGGAATGAAAATTGGTGCAGCCACTATGGAGAACAGTATGGAGGTTCCTTAAAAAACTAAAAATAGAGTTATTTTATGATCCTGCAATACTACTTCTGGGTGTATATCCAGAGAAAACTGGAATTCAAAAAGATACATGCACCCCAATATTCATAGTAGCACTATTTACAATAGCCAAGACATGGAAGCAACCTAAATGTCCATTAACAGATGAATGGATAAAGCAGATACGGTACATATATACAATGAAATATTACTCAGCAATGCAAATGAAATAATGCCATTTGCAGCAACATGGATGGACCGAGAGGTTATCATATTAAGTGAGGTAAGTCAGACAGAGAAGGACAAATATCATATGATATCACTTATATGATGAATCTTAAAAAATGATACAAATGAACTTATTTACAAAACAGAAATAGACTCACAGACAGAGAAAACAAACTTATGGTTACCAAAGGGGAAGGGAGAGGAGGAATAAATTAGGAATTTGGGATAAACAGATACACAGTACTACATTTAAAGTTGATAAAAAACAAGGACCTACTGTACAGCACAGGGAACTGTATTCAATGTCTTATGATAACTTATAATGGAAAAGAATCTGAAAAAGTATACATATATATATATATATATATATATATATATATATAACTGAATCACTGCTGTACACCTGAAACATTGTAAATCAACTGTTCTTCAATTAAAAAAAGACAACTAGCAATTTTGGGGCACTCAATCCTGGGCCTTCTCTTTCTATAGTTTTAAGTAGTGCCATCTATGTTTTAACTTCCTGCTTTGAGTTGATTTTTAAGCTTTCGATTTGTATATTGAAATATCTGGATGATACTCCTTCTTGTATACATCAGAGAAAAATCAATACTAAATGATCCAAATCTAAACAACTTCACCAACTCTGGAAAACTATTCTTCCTCCAAGTATTTCTTTTAGTAAATGACATCTGTTCAAGCAGTTGCTTAAGCTCAGAACGCTGGAGTCGGACTTGACACTTCCTTATCATTCCTTCCACACACCACGCCCATATGCCCTCCATCATCAAGGTTTATGGATTTGACATTCAAAATATGTGTGGATTCTGTCCATGTTGACAATCTCAATTGCCACTATCTTAGCCTAGCATAATCCCTATTTATTATTAAAATATTGCAGTATCATTCATCTTCTCATTGCTTCATGTACATCCCTCCAGCATGGTATCTACAAAATACTCAGAAGGATTTTTTTAAGTATAAACATAACCAGTCCTTTTAGGTATGGTTCCCTGAATACTTCTCCAACCATGACGCCGCTCTTATTCACTCTACTCTTGTTCAAATCGCACTTTCTTTTACATTCTTGAAGTCGCAGAGATCTTTACTGTCTTCGAACTTCTCACGTGGTATTACCTCTGTCTGCAAAGCTATTCGAACTGTTCTTCTAATTAACTCCTACTCATTTTCAAGTTCTCATTTTACATGTCACTTTCAGAGACAAATATTCTCTGTCTTCGAATCCAAAGCAGCTATCATTTTAATTTATTGTGCTTATCATTGTTTATCATTAGAGTTAAATAAATTATTTTAGTACCTTTTGATCCCACCGTGCTAGAATGAAGATAGAGCTAAAATATTTTAATCCACCATTACGCCCAGTGGTTGGTGCATTGCAGGCACTCCTAATCAATTCACATATTTTTTGCATTGATAAACAAGAGAATTGTGTTAAGGTTAGTGGCAAAGCTTTGCAAACATGGAGTATTTGCCTTTTCCTGACTTTGTCAATCATACAACTTTCCTGGAAGGAAATTTCATAAATAAGGAGAGAAGTTGGTAGAGAAGGTTACTACACCAGGATTAGATTCTAGTTTGTTTCCTTTATTTACCTTGCTCATGTGAATATTAGATAACACCAGAAATACTTTTAGTTCCCATATAAAATTCACAAAGTGACACTTGTGGTGTGTTTTCCTTGGCATCATTAGACTCTGTATTTGTCAGAAGTAACCCTCATGGTTCCCACTTCTATTGTCTACAGTGGGCAATAGGAAAGTCCAAGTATGGACAGTGAGAGGGACTCATGAGGCCCATTGACTGTGATGCCCCCTGAGAGAGTCTTGGCCTTGGAATGGCTGAGGATGTAGAAGCAGAAGTCTTCAAATTGTTCTCTGAATTCAGGGTTCAGATCTTCCTCCTGTAGCTGCTCCTGGCGGGTGAGGTACTTCCTCTGAGAAGGGTGGTCAAAGATGAAGCACTTGTTCTCTGGGAAGAACTTTCGGATACATAACCAAGGTTCATTAAAGCTTTTAGTTTTTTTATCAGTACCTGGAGGAATGAAAATTTGAGGTAGTACAATTTCAGGCTGATTGCTTCAAATATATGACCCTTCAACTTAGTAATTTGCACAAATCCTATATTAAGAGGTAAATATTAACTAATCATGGATCAGACCAAAAAAATTAAAGGGATAGAGAAATGAAATTTCTTTTCTTCTCCAAGAAGGAGGTAACTTAAAATTAGACCCAATTGATTCATCTAAAGAATGTTTCATTTCCTCTAACAGAACAGCCAGGATAACAAAGTTACGAAATTATAATTTTCAGCACCTACATAGAAATGGTCATTGTGATATTGTTTTCTCTTTTTTTTGTTAGCCAACCATCAGGCCCAGTAACCTTGCTTTAGCTGCAGTGAAAGCTTCCGGTACTCATCAGCAGTGATGGGTTGCCCATTTGCTTCCAGCTCCAGGGAGAAATCTCTCAGAGCCCACACCAAGTCTGGAAAGAAGCTCACAAAGTCAGCTGAGTCTTTGGCCTCACGTTTACCAGGTGAGGATTTTGCCCTGATTCAATCTGTCAGTTCTGTCACATAGCTGAGATGATAACATAGGAAAACTGCAGAAAAGGAGTAGCACCTTTTATGCTGTATTTTCTCCCAAAGCTTATCTAAAATAATTTTTCTTAATCAGTTTATTCATTCATTCCACAATTTATTGAGCAACTGCTATGAACCAGGCACTGTCTTAGAACCAATAACATTGCAATGAGTGGGACAATTCTACCGTACACATTCTAGTGAGGGAGATAGATGATAAATGAATAAACAAAAATGTAATAAAATCTGAGTCTTGTTAATAATTGTCTTGAAGGAAAATGAACCCAAGCTAAAGGTTAGAGAATAACTGTGTATGTCTGCATGTTGTACTGGTTTATGTAGTGGTTCAGGTAAATTCATCCTGAGATGATCATTGAGCAGAGATCTGAATGAACTGAGGGAGCCAGCCATGCACTAATTCATTGGAGGAATATTCCTGGCAGAGGAAATAGCTCCTACAAACGCTCAGATAGGAAATCACTGAGTGTGTCAAACATATAGCAGGGAGACCAGCATGGCTAGGGCAGAAGTCCTAGAACGGATAGGGTCCAGACTATGTCAGCCCTGTAAGCCATAGAGAGTGTTTGAATTTTAATCTAAATTTAATGGGAAGCTATTGAGAAGCTTTGAGCTGAGAGGGGATATGACCTGATGTTTGTTTTTAAAAGATCATTCTGGCTGATGTTGTATCTGTAAGAGACAAGAGTATAAGCAGAAGCATTAGGCAGTTAAGAGGTAACCCAGAGGAGAGAAGATGGAAGTTTAGACTGGAGTTATCACTGAGGAAGTGGTGGAAATTAGCCAGCCTGGGAAAATACCTATGACAGTGGAGCTGACAGGACTTGTGACTAATAGTTTGCAGGTTATAAAGAAAGGAATCATCCAAGATGAATCCTAAGTTTTTTGAGGTTTTTTTGTTTGTTTGTAGTACGCGGGCCTCTCACTGTTGTGATCGCTCCCGCTGCGGAGCACAGGCTCCGGACGCGCAGGCTCAGCAGCCGTGGCTCACGGGTCCAGCCGCTCCGCGGCATGTGGGATCCTCCCGGACCGGGGCACGAACCCGTGTCCCCTGAATTGGCAGGCAGACTCCCAACCACTGCGCCACCAGGGAAGCCCGAATCCTAAGTCTCTGATCCAAAACTGTGATGGTGAAGGAGTGCTTTTGGTCAAAAAAATTAAGAGTTCTGTTTTTTGACACACTAAGTTTCAGTTGTTTCTTATACATCTAAATGGAGACTTGTAACTAGATACACAATTTTGTGCCTGAGAGCAGTGGTCATGATTACTTATACAAATGTTATGGTGATTGACATAAAGGTGTTAGTGGACTCCTTGAGGCTAGAAGAGATGGCCTAGGGACTGAGAAAAGAATAGAAACCCAAGAATCAGAGAGCTATAATACTTAGAAGCCAATAAGAGAAAGAAGATGCAACAAAGTAAGCAGAAAAGATATAGCCAATAAGGAAAGTGGAATATTAGGTAACTGTGGTGTTTTAGACACCAAAAGAACCAAGTGTTTCAGAAAAGAAAAGCCATCAACTTTATCGAACGCTCCTGAGAGGTCAGTGAGTATGAGAGCCAACCATTAGATAGAGGACCATGAAGGTAACCTTGACAAAAGCTAATTTAGGACAATGCTTGAAACTCAGTTTATGGAAATGTTGGAGTTGTTGATAATGACCAGAGCTAAGAATGCAGGAGAGTGGAGGATTAAGATGAGGAGGTGAGGGAACTGAGAGACCAGAGTGTTAGACGAATGTCTGTTGGGTGTTTTTTTTTTTTTTTTTTTTTTTTGCGGTACGTGGGCCTCTCACTGTTGTGGCCTCTCCCGTTGCGGAGCACAGGCTCTGGACACGCAGGCTCAGTGGCCATGGCTCACGGACCCAGCTGCTCCGCGGCATGCGGGATCTTCCCGGACCGGGGCACGAACCCATGTCCCCTGCATCGGCAGGCGGACTCTCAACCACTGCGCCATCAGGGAAGTCCTGTCTGTTGGTTTTTAAAGTCTCTAAGAATACAGTGAACTAGGAGCTAGAATATTTAACAGATGAAAGTTTGTTTACAGGGAAGTGGGTAGATGACTTCGCCAAAGGATAGTGTAGTCTCAGTACATGTGCTTCGGAGGAGTTTCTCTTTTTAATGGGAGAATGAGAAAGTCTCTGGAAGCTGTGATAAAGAACAAGGAGGTTACCTAAGTTTTCTGGGACCTATGACATGCAAGGTGTGGGAGAAAAAAATCACCACTTAAGACCACTTGCGAAGTCTGTGGGGGAAATACTGTCCAGAGAGTATAGATAGAACTCAGTCAGAAGGAACTATTTAGAGATGATGATAAGGATCTAAAGATTTGCTGAATGAGACATGAGTTCTAGAGGATGCTGAGGGTTTGGCAATGGAGATTTGTAGGGAGAGGTCATCAAACATGACTGCAGTTTTGACCCCTGGGCTGGACCCAGGCAGCTCACCCTCTCCCCTATCCTTGGAATGTGCACTCTGCTTGCCTTCCCCATGCACAAGGGGGAACTTCCCCAAGTTGCACAAGGACACAGTCTTGAGATAGTAATGGGTGCTGAGACCGTCTGGACTATGTACTGACTGAGCCCAGGTAAGGTCTCTATAGAGACTTTTAAAATTTGGTGGGTGGGTGTGGAAATCTATTTGTCTTCCAGCCACCTAAGACAAGACTTCAAAGTAAATTCCCTTGCTTATTAAACCTGCCACCTGCCGGTCTGATCTGCCATTTTCTTTGGTCTCTCCCTGCCCTCTGGGTACTAAGGTCAGTTTCAGATTACACCCAGGAAGCTCCTGAGGAGATTGTGACCCAACAGGATTAAGTCAGATAGGGCTTGTACAGAGCCTTGTGCAGCTAAGTGTCTAAGGATAATGTGTGACCAGAAAGGCTTGGGCTTCTGGCGGTGATTGAGGTAGACTGGGATGGTGAGCATAATGGGATTCATTAAAGAGGAGACTCCGAAATTCTTCTGCAGTTGCCCACAAATGTAACTGGTGACAAAATAAAGCTGTTCTTTCCTAGATTTCATGTTGTCTGGACCACAAAATGGATTCTGCAGCTGGTCCATGGCCTGCTGGTTGATGGTTCCCATGCTGTTGTATAAAAATGTGCTGCTCAGGAGAATGGCCAGGGCAAAAATTCAGGAGTCATTCTGGTTGTCTCCCTAGAAGTCATTGTAGAAACCACATAGAGTGACTTAGAACACATGATTTCAATTCAGATGGACAGAGACTGATCCCAGATGTCTCTATTTAACTCCGGAAACTTAGGTTAGTCATTTCCCTATGCAAATTTTTATCCATCTGTACATGAATTTATATAAAAACGTTAAATTCATGGTGTAGTGAAATTTAAATTAGGCATTGTACATAACTGCGTATGACAGTGTAAAGCAAATAAGCACTTGATAGTGGTGGCTATTATGATCATGTAATAGAATTCAAACCTATCTCCTGAACTGAGATTGTGATCCTATTTCTGTTCTCATGACATGTCATGGTGAGGAACTTTTTAGACAATAGTTAAAATATGCCCCTTTAGCAAGAGTAATAATGTATTACAAAGATGTTGTCATCAGATCTTATACTTTGCTTCTCTTACAAATAGCACAGCTGTGGATAACACCATTCCCACCACCTTTCTGGGTTCTCATTCTGAAAAGTCAGATATGTTTGTAAACTGTCTATCAGATTTAGAGACCCCTTCAGTAGCCTCACCAAGACATTTTCCTACAATATGAAAGAAAAATGACTTAAAAAGTCATTAGCCATTATTTTATGGGTTTCAAACCTACCAACGGGCCTTCCTGACCACTCTCAATGCTTATATGTGTGGCCAAGGTATGCAACAATTCTTAAATTAGCCCATCATTCTCATACTCAGTGTTTACTTTTCTCCCATAAGGCTCACTTTGGTTTGCTTCAAACTGGATCTGAGGTCAAATCTTGAGCACAGCCAAGTAAATAAAATAAATGAAAATAAGACATTAGTATGATATACTTGAAGCACAAATCCAGGAGTGGGAAATGATAATGCAAAGAGGGCTATTGATCTGACATAAATAGGATTTAAAAGATTTATTTTTTACCTTCTCCACATCTCCCAGGCCCTCGGTATCAAGCAGAACTAGAGTATGTTCTGGCTTCTTGGGATGAGGCACACACCACATCCAGATGCCCTTCGTGTGAGATTGCACCGTGGAGCCCAGAGAAAAACCTGCAAGGGGGCATGGGGTTAAGAAAGGGTGGAGTTTTAATAGCAGATGGATCTTGAAATTGAGATAATAGTTAACAACATCAAGGTTTAAAGAGACCAATGAAAACGTAATCAGTATTGATCTTAACTGCAACCAGAAGAAGAGAGAAATTAGAACATTCAGTACAAACTGAAATATTTATTTTACCTTAAAGATCAGTATAAGCTTGATGTTAATCCACATACGTTTTAGTAAATGTTTTATTGTTTATTATTATCTGTATTAATTTTCTTTATTACTACCTTACCCCTTCCAGAAAGGCATATTTATACTTTAAAGAGAAAATTAAGGCAAAGTGGTAAGGAAGAGTTGACTCTTATCTTCTAGCACAGAGTAAATGTAAGATGCCCATCACTGTATTGAAAGTTAGCTTTCAATATTCCTCCCAGGTCTCTAACGTCCTCTTTTCGCATCACTGAACTTGATTCTGGGAGTGTAGGTGGACCGAAGGGAATCAGCTGGGCTTTGCTAGTGCCACTCACCCTTTTTCTTCCCAGCCAGCTTGTTCATCAGGTAGGATTTGCCTGTGCAGTAGAGGCCCACGATAGCCACCACCAGAACGGGCTGCTTAATGGCAGACAGGATCTTCACAATTTCTGGATTAACTGACAGTCGCTCATTAATGTTCTCAATAAGGCACTCTGGGCCTGGCATGTGCATCTCTGAGGCCATGTCCAGAGTGCCACCTGATCTGCAAGGGAAGAGATGGGATGGAAAGCAATGTCTAGTCAGTTAGCTGATTGAGGACTTTGCAGTTAGGACTAAAATTTGGTTTTCTCCTTGAACTTTGTTCCTTGTATGTTTTAAAAAGTCCTGTGGCCTATTTAAGCCTGTCCTATAGACTAGTCCACTGGTTCTTTTTAAAAGTAACTTGATTTTGAAGGAGCTTAGCCTTACACAAATTCGTATATACAGTGGATACAGAGTTTCCATATTCCATTTCCCCAGCTTCCCCTAATATTAATATCTTATTTAACCATAGACAATGGTTGAAACAGGATTTTAACATTGGTACAATACTATTAACTAATCCACACACCTTTTCCCCATGTCACCTGTTTTCCCCCTGATGTCCTTTTCTGATCCAGGATCCAATTCAGGACCCTTCATTGCATTCAGTCATTACCTTTCCTTAGTCTTCTCTCATCATTGACAGGTTCTCATTTTTATTTTGTCTTTCATGACCTTGGCATTTTAGAAGAATACTGGCCTGTCGTTTCGCAAAATATCCCTCCATTTGGGTTTTTCTCATGATTCCTCATGATCAGGTTGAGGTTATGGGCTTTTGGCAAGAATACTGTGGATGCAATGTTCTGCCAGTCTCAGTGTATCATATCAAGGGATGCATGATGTCCGTAGAACACACTCTGGTGCTGTGATGTTAACTTTGATCACTTGATTTATGTGGTGTCTGCCAGATTTCTCCACTGTAAAGTTACTATTACCTCCTTGTAATTAAAAAGTACCATTCGGGGAGATATTTTTGAGACTGTGCAAATATATTCTCCTTAAAGTTTAATATCATTTTTCTTTTTCTTTTTTTTTTTTTTGCGGTACACGGGCCTCTCACTGTTGTGGCCTCTCCCGTTGCGGAGCACAGGCTCCGGACGCGCAGGCTCAGCGGCCATGGCTCACGGGCCCAGCCGCTCTGCGGCATGTGGGATCTTCCCAGACCGGGGCACGAACCCGCGTCCCCTGCATCGGCTGGCGGACTCTCAACCACTGCGCCACCAGGGAAGCCCTAATATCATTTTTCAATGCTAATTTTAGCATCCATTAATAGTGATTCTTGCTTGTAACAATTATTACTGTAGTGCTTGTCTGTAGGTGATTTGTACTTGCACCATTCCTTCAACATTTACTAACTGAGGTTCTATTGTAAACAAGAGCTGTTCCTTCTTTATTTATTTTTTTACTCATTCAATTATTTAGTTGTATCAGTATAGACTCACAGATATTTATTTTATTTTATTCTATGGGGTTTAATACTTTACTATCATTATGTACTTTTTGCTTAATTTGCCCCAGATTTGTTCATTGAGAACTCCTTTAGCCTGGCTCCTGGGTCTTTTGGGCATGCTTCCATCATATTCTGAGCACTTCCTTACTTTGTGGCACCACAGGGTATTCCTGATCTGTCTTCTATGTTGCCTGCTTCAGCTCTAGAATTGGCCATTTCTCCCAGCAGCCCTGATTCCATTCTTTGGGTAACAGAACTTAGATGCCAAGATATCACACTAGATATGTACATTACTTCTAGGTCCCCTCAGTGAGCCAAGTTAAGAAATGTGTGTATGAATACTAGTATAAGTGTACATAAATCTATATTTATCTATTTATTTCTGTATAAAATCTTAATTTCCTGCTCGTGTTTCTAATTCCAATTCAACACAACAGGAATTATTCAAGTTTTTCCCCTCTCTTTAAACTCCTTACTCTGACTATGAGAGCCCCGGCCCTAATTATCAATAATAAATTTGCTTAAAGCGCCCCGGCCCTAATTGTCCATAATAAATTTGCTTATGTGCTCAATCCTAGTATATGCATAAAGTATCAATAGTTTCAAAATTGCTAATCTATGCCTCTGTGATAAATAAATTTACTAACTAAAGTACATTATTAGGATCCAGTGGTTTTTGTCTTTAGCCTGATATATATATATATATATATATATATATATATATATATATATATATAGTCAAAACACTGTATTCCGAAATTCTTAGATTTGTTCTTTCCTTTCTCCTCCTCTTCAGCATAGTTATTCATTTGTAATGCAGTCACTTTCATTTGTTACTGTTTATGTTTCATTTAGGCCTCCCCCAAGTCTTGGTTAATTTTAAGTATGTGTTTATTTTTTGAGTATGTAAAACATTACATGGGTCTAAGAGTCAGAGTTTTCCGAAAAGGTGTACTCAGAGAAATGTCACTTCTTCTTCATCTGACCACTCCATTGCCATCCTACCTTTCTATTTTTACTACCCTATTCTCACCCATCCTCTGTGAATAAGTACCCAATCTCATTAGTTTCTGGTTGATACTTCCTAGTTACCCTTTTCATAAATGAGCAGATATATTTTCTTATTCACATTTTCTAGCAGGAAAGATCACATGGTATAGATATATGGACATCGCTCTATATCACTTCATAAAAAGCTTTCTCATTCTTTTTGACAGGTGCCTACTCCATTAAGTGCATATACCATAGTTTATTTAACCACTCTCCTACGTGTGGGCATTTAGATTGCTTCCAATTTTTTTCAGTTATAATGCTGCAATGAATACCCCTGCTAACTTTGTGTGTATTTATTTTCATATTGTTGCAACTGTTTCTTCTGAATAGATTCCTAGAAATGGGGTTGCTCAGTCAAAAGGTAAGAGTATATACTTTTGTTATATATTGCCAAATGCTTTTCCAGAAGAAGGGTATACCAGACTGCACTTCTACCAGCTCATCTTGTATCACATTTCCAGAAAATGGAGGTTCTTTCCCTCTGTGCCTCACATCTTCTGACTTCATTACAAAACTTCCTTTCAAAGCTTTTCACCTTCACATTTCCATCCTTGGACTGAACACCCTGAGCTGTCTGAGCTCAGGCATATACAATAGGCAGGCTGCATCTGGAGCATGTTGTGTCAAACTTATTTATGTAATGTGGAACACACGCCATCCTAACCCAGTCCTGGACCTGGTCTCTCCCAAGTCTGTTCCTGTGCACAGTCTGGGACTCAGGTTCCCCAGTGGCTTCTTCCTCTCCCAGGCAGGCACCCCTGCAGCTCCCACAGCCCGTCCTGTCTACTCACTCACTGGTTCTTAATCTTTGATCTGCATCTGCTTTCACAGGTTTTTCACCCAAGACTGATATCTCTAATCTGAATCTGACTCTTGATGACAAATTGAAATTGTAACGGAGTAATCATAGTTCAGACATAACAAAACTGAAGTCGGGCGGCCATTGAGGATCTAGTCTCAGGCAAATCCCTGTACCACGGAGAACCTGAATTTTCTCTGAACTGTATCAAACAAGGACACCAGCAGCCGTATTTGGGGTAACATCTGCCAGCTGCAAATTTATGTCTCAAGGCGCCCCCTTGGAACTATACAACCATTTCAGACCCCAACCATTGTTGCTTAACAAAGGTCCTTACTTTTTGCCAGCGCCAATTATAATTCTTGACAAAGAACTCATGTAAATAACTATGGTGTTACAGTTTTGAATTTTATAAACTTCTATTTTGTAGTCAGGAGGAACACAATTTAAATGCTTCTTGAATCTGTGTCTCCCAGGCTGAAGTCCTAAGAAACTTCAGATAAACACCACTTATTTTCAATCAAGTCACAGTTTCTGAAATTTTGATCAACACTCTGTTTATATATTTACTCAATTATGTTATCAGATTTTAACTTCTTTGTGTTTAAAGATTGATTCCTTATTATCTGCACATATAGCAACTTGCATATTGCTTTTAATTATCTCAGGTAATGAAGCTACCACTATGAAGCATTATCTTATAAATCAAAGCTTGTTTTCTCTCTGAACTCTGCTCTATATATTTATTCACATGATTTTATTTATTTGAATTTTTGAATATATGAATTTTATTTTATTTTTTATACAGCAGGTTCTTATTAGTTATCCATTTTATACATATTAGTGTATACATGTCAATCCCAATCACTCAATTCATCACACCACCACCCCCACCCTGCCGCATTGCCCCCTTGGTGTCCATACATTTGTTCTCTACATCTGTGTCTCAATTCCTGCCCTGCAAATCAGTTCATCTGTACCATTTTTCTAGGTTCCACATATATGTGTTAATATATGATATTTGTTTTTCTCTTTCTGATTTACTTCACTCTGTATGACAGTCTCTAGATCCATCCATGTCTCTACAAATGACCCAATTTTGGTCCTTTTTGTGGCTGAGTAATATTCCATTGTATATGTACCACATCTTCTTTATGCATTCATTTGTCAATGGACACTTAGGTTGCTTCCATGACCTGGCTATTGTAAAGAGTGCTGCAATGAACATTGGGATGCATGTGTCTTTTTGAATCATGGTTTTCTCTGGATATATGCTGAGTAGTGGGATTGTTGGGTCATATGGTAATTCTATATATAGTTTTTTAAGGACACTCCAAACTGTTCTCCATAGTGGCTGTATCAATTTACATTCCCACCAACAGTGCAAGAGGGTTCCCTTTTCTCCACACCCTCTCCAGCATTTGTTGTTTGTAGATTTTCTGATGATGACCATTCTAACTGGTGTGAGGTGATACCTCATTGTGGTTTTGATTTGCATTTCTCTAATAATTAGTGATGTTGAGCAGCTTTTCATGTGCTTGGCCATCTGTATGTCTTCTTTGGAGAAATGTCTATTTAGGTCTTCTGCCCATTTTTGGATTGGATTTTTTGTTTTTTTAATATTGAGCTGCAAGAGCTGTTTATATATTTTGGAGATTAATCCCTTGTCCGTTGATTCGCTTGCAAATATTTTCTCCCATTCTGAAGGGAGTCTTTTCATCTTGTTTGAAGTTTCCTTTGCAAAAACTTTTAAGTTTCATTGGGTCCCATTTGTTTATTTTTGTTTTTATTTCCATTACTCTAGGAGGTGGATCAAAAAAGATCTTGCTGTGATTTATGTCAAAGAGTGTTCTTCCTATGTTTTCCTCTAAGAGTCTTATAGTGTCTGGACTTACATTTAGGTCTCTAATCCATTTTGAGTTTATTTTTGTGTATGGTGTTAGGGAGTGTTCTAATTTCAGTCTTTTACATGTAGCTGTCCAGTTTTCCCAGCACCACTTGTTGAATAGACTGTCTTCTCTCCATTGTATATCCTTGCCTCCTTTGTCATAGATTAGTTGACCATAGGTGTGTGGGTTTATCTCTGGGCTTTGTATCCTGTTCCATTGATCTATATTTCTGCTTTTGTGCCAGTACCATATGGTCTTGATTACTATAGTTTTGTAGTATAGTCTGAAGTCATGGAGTCTGATTCCTCCAGCTCTGTTTTTTTCCCTCAAGACTGCTTTGGCTATTCAGTCTTTTGTGTCTCCATACAACTTTTAAGACTTCTTGTTCTAGTTCTGTAAAAAATGCCATTGGTAATTTGATAGAGATTGCATTGAATATGTAGACTGCTTTGGGTAGTATAGTCATTTTCACAATATTGATTCTTCCAATCCAAGAACAGGTGTATCTCTCCATCTGTTAGTATCATCTTTAATTTCTTTCATCAGTGTCTTATAGTTTTCTGCATACAGGTCTTTTGTCTCCCTAGGTAGGTTTATGCCTAGGTATTTTATTCTTTTTGTTGCAGTGGTAAATGGGAGTCTTTCCTTAATTTCTCTTTCAGAGTTTTCATCATTAGTGTATAGGAATGCAAGAGATTTCTGTGCATTAATTTTGTATCCTGCAACTTTACCAAATTCATTGATTAGCTCTTGTAGTTTTCTGGTGACATCTTTAGGATTCTCTGTGTATAGTATCATGTCATCTGCAAACAGTGACAATTTTACTTCTTCTTTTCCAATTTGTATTCCTTTTATTTCTTTTTCTTCTCTGATTGCGTGGCTAGGACTTCCAAAACTATGATGAGCAATAGTGGTGAGAGTGGACATCCTTGTCTCATTCCTGACCTTAGAGGAAGTGCTTTCAGTTTTTCACCATTGAGAATGATGTTTGCTGTGGGTTTGGTGTATATGGCCTTTATTATGTTGAGGTAGTTTCCCTCTATGCCCACTTTCTGGAGAGTTTTTATCATAAATGGGTGTTGAATTTTGTCAAAAGATTTTCTGAATCTGTTGAGATGATCATATGGTTTTTATTCTTCCGTTTGTTAATATGGTGTATCACATTGATTGATTTGCGTATATTGAAGAACCCTTCCATCCCTGGGATAAATCCCACTTGATCATGGTGTATGATCCTTTTAATGTGTTGTTGGATTCTATTTGCTATTATTTTGTCGAGGATTTTTGCATCTGTGTTCATCAGTGATATTGGTCTGTAATTTTCTTTTTTTGTAGTATCTTTGTCTGCTTTTGGTATCAGGGTGATGGTGGCCTCATAAAATGAGTATGGGAGTGTTCCTTCCTCTGAAATTCTTTGGAAGAGTTTGAGAAGGATGAGTGTTAGCTCTTCTCTAAATGTTTGATAGAATTCACCTGTGAAGCCCTCTGGTCCTGGACTTTAGTTTGTTGGAAGATTTTTAATCACAGTTTCAATTTCATTACTTGTGCTTGGTCTGTTCATATTTTCTATTTCTTCCTGGTTCAGTCTTGGAAGGTTATACCTTTCTAAGAATTTGTCCATTTCTTCCAGATTGTCCATTTTATTGACATGGAGTTGCTTGTAGTAGTCTCTTAGGCTGCTTTGTATTTCCGTGGTATCTGTTGTAACTTCTTCTTTTTCATTTCTAATTTTACTGATTTGAGTCCTCTCCCTCTTTTTCTTGATGAGTCTGGCTAATGGTTTATCAATTTTGTTTATCTTCTCAAAGAACCAGCTTTTAATTGTATTGATCTTTGCTATTGTATTCTTTGTTTCTATTTCATTTATTTCTGCTCTGATCTCTATGTCTTTCCTTCTGCTAACTTTGGGTTTTGTTTGTTATTTTTTCTCTAGTTCCTTTAGGTGTAAGGTTTGATAGTTTATTTGAGATTTTTCTTGTTTCTTGAGGTAGGCTGGTATTGTTATAAACTTCCCTCTTAGAGAAACTGCTTTTGCTGAATCCCATAGGTTTTGGATCATCGTGTTTTCATTGTCATTTGCCTCTAGGTATTTTTTGATTTCCTCTTTGATTTCTTCAGTGACCTCTTGGTTATTTAGTAATGTAGTGTTTAGACTCCATGTGTTTGTATTTTTTACATTTTTTTCCCCTGTAACTGATTTCTAATCTCATAGCATTGTGGTCAGAAAAGATGCTTGATATGATTTCAATTTTCTTAAATTTACTGAGGTTTGATTTGTGACCCAAGATGTGATCTATCTTGGAGAATGTTCCATGCACACTTGAAAAGAAAGTCTAATCTGCTGTTTTTGGATGGAATGTCTTATAAATATCAATTCAATCTATCTGTTCTATTGTGTCATTTAAAGCTTGTGTTTCCTTATTAATTTTCTGTTTGGATGATCTGTCCATTGGTGTAAGTGAGGTGTTAAAGTCCCTCACTATTATTGTGTTACTGTCAATTTCCTCTTTTATAGCTGTTAGCAGTTGCCTTATGTATTGAGGTGCCCCTATGTTGGGTGCATATATATTTATAATTATTATATCTTCTTCTTGGTTTGGTCCCTTGATCGTGATGTGGTGCCCTTCCTTGTCTCTTGTAACATTCTTTATTTTAAAGTCTATTTTGTCTGATATGACTATTGCTACTCCAGCTTTATTTTGATTTCTATTTGGATGGAATATCTTTTTCCATCCCTTCACTTTCAGTCTGTATGTGTCCCTAGGTCTGAAGTGGGTCTCTTGTAGACAGCATATATATGGGTCTTATTTTTGCATCCATTCAGCGAGCCTGTGTCTTTTGGTTGGAGCATTTAATCCATTCACTTTTAAGGTAATTATCAATATGTATGTTCCTATTACTATTTTCTTAATTGTTTTGGGTTTGTTTTTGTAGGTCCTTTTCTTCTCTTGTGTTTCCCACTTAGAGATGTTCCTTTAGCATTTGTTGTAGAGCTGGTTTGGTGGTGCTGAATTCTCTTAGCTTTTGCTTGTCTGTAAAGCTTTTGATCTCTCCATCGAATCTGAATGAGATCCTTGCTGGGTAAAGTAATCTTGGTTGTAGGTTCTTACCTTTCATCACTTTAAATATGTCATGCTACTCCCTTCTGTTTTGTAGTTTCTGCTGGGTAATCAGCTGTTAACCTTATGTGAGTTCCCTCATATGTTATATGTCATTTTTCCCCTGCTGCTTTCAATAATTTTTCTTTGTCTTTAATTTTTGCCAATTTGATTACTATGTGTTTCAGTGTGTTTCTCCTTGGGTTTATGCTGCCTGGGACTCTCTGTACTTCCTGGACTTGGGTGTCTATTTCCTTTCCCATGTTAGGGAAGTTTTCCACTATGCTGTCTTCAAATATTTTCTCAGGTCCTTTCTCTCTTCTCATTCTGGGAACCCTATAATGCAAATGTTGTTGCATTTAATGTTGTCCCAGTGGTCTCTTAGGCTGTCTTCATTTCTTTTCATTCTTTTTTCTTTATTCTGTTCCACAGCAGTGAATTCCACCATTCTGTCTTCCAGGTCACTTATCCGTTCTTCTGCCTCAGTTATTCTGCTATTGATTCCTTCCCGTCTATTTTTCATTTCAGTTATTGTATTGTTCATCTCTGTTTGTTTGTTCTTTAATTCTTCTAGGTTTTTATTAAACATTTCTTGCATCTTCTTGATCTTTGCCTCCATTCTTTATCCGAGGTCCTGGATCATCTTCACTATCATTATTCTGAATTCTTTTTCTGGAAGGTTGCCTATCTCCACTTCATTTAGTTGTTTTTCTGGGGTTTTATCTTGTTCCTTTATCTGGTACATAGCCTTCCGCCTTTTCATCTTGTCTGTCTTTTTGTGAATGTGGTTTTTGTTCCACAGGCTGCAGGATTGTAGGTCTTCTTCCTTCTGCTGTCTGTGGTCTGGTGGATGAGGCTATCTAAGAGGCTTGTACAAGTTTCCTGATGGGAGTGACTGGTGGTGGTTAGAGCTGGGTGTTGCTCTGGTGAGCAGAGCTCAATAAAACTTTACTCCCCTTGTCTGGTGATGGGTGGGGCTGGCTTCCCTCCCTGGTGGTTATTTGGTCTGAGGCGACCCAACACTGGAGCCTACCCGGCTCTTTGGTGGGGCTAATGGCGGACTCTGGGAGGGCTCACGCCAAGGAGTACTTCCCAGAACTTCTGCTGCCAGTGTCCTTGTCCTCACGGTGAGCCACAGTGACACACACACACACCCGCCGCCACTGCAGGAGACCCTCCAACACCAATGGGTAGGTCTGGTTCAGTCTCCTATGGGGTTACCACTCCTTCCCCTGGGTCCCGATATGTACACTACTTTGTGTGTGCCCTCCAAGAGTGGAGCCTCTGTTTCCCCCAGTCCTGTCAAAGTCCTGCAATCAAATCCCACTAGCCTTTAAAGTCTGATTCTCTAGGAATTCCTCCTCCCATTGCTGGACTCCCAGGTTGGGAAGCCTGACGTGGGGCTCAGAACCTTCACTCCAGTGGGTAGACTTCTGTGGTATAAGTGTTCTCCAGTTTGTGAGTCACCCACCCAGCAGTTATGGGATTTGATTTTATTGTGATTGTGCCCCTCCTACCATCTCATTGTGGCTTCTCATTTGTCTTTGGATGTGAGGTATCTTTTTTGGTGAGTTCCAGTGTCTCCCTGTTGATGATTGTTCAGCAGTTAGTTGTGATTCCAGTGCTCTTGCAAGAGGGAGTGAGAGCACGTCCTTCTACTCTGCCATCTTGGACCAATCTATTCACATGATTTTAATCATGACTTCTTTAACCAGGGCTTGATAATTTGATAATTTTGATAATTTTATAAAGTTAAAAGAAATGAAAGTCTTCTTTTAGTAATGCCCTATCATTATCTTTTTAACTTCAGTGTCTCAATCCCTGTAACTTGAAATGTTTATGATAAAACATTTGTTAATTTTTTGAGATACTAGCAAATGCAGAATACAGGCATGCCAGTTTTTATTCTTATCCTGTAAGAAAGCACTTCCACTTCCACTATGGTTGATTATTTCTAACTTGCTCTGGCTGAGGGCTTAGATCTAATAAGATGCCAGTCTTGCCTGCTATCTTGCTTCCCATCGCTTCAGGGGATAATGGCCAACAAAAAGCCTTTTTTCCTATGATCAGGACCTGTTTCCTTTTACAACAATGGCTCACTAGGACTGCCACAAGAAGATAGTCTGTCCGATTTTATAACATGAGGCATAGCACTTTTATAAAAGGGGAATCAATGATTGTCTCAGAAAAAGTGGCTGCACAAAGATTTCATAAGCTCCCAAATTACAATAATGTGTTGCCTTTTTTGTAGACCCCAACTTCTATTTACCTAGAACTAGAAAAGTTTGCAATAATGAAAGAAATGAAGTCTGAGCTTTATTAAGTGGGTTTTATCAAAGATAAGGTATTGGGCTTCCCTGGTGGCACAGTGGTTGAGAGTCCGCCTGCCGATGCAGGGGACACGGGTTCGTGCCCCGGTCTGGGAGGATCGCACATGTTGCGGAGCGGCTGGGCCTGTGAGCCATGGCCGCTGAGCCTGCACGTCCGGCGCCTGTGCTCCGCAACGGGAGAGGTCACAACAGTGAGAGGCCTGCGTACCACAAAAAAAAAAAAAAAAAAAAAAAAGATAAGGTACTTTAAGAAAGTGTCAAGAAAGAAATAATGTTGAAACATTCCTGGTTCTCAGTTTAGACTCTACCTCTGCTGGAACCTAATTCGACACAGAGCTGCAGCAGTGGGCACTTAAAGGACAGCCTGCTGCCCCAAATCAGACTTTCATATGAACTCATTTGCCAGATCAGGCTCAGCTGCAGCCTGTCTTGGGCTGGTCATTTTAGAGAACATTTACTGCCTCTTATAAATCTCTTCCCACCCAGCCTCAATTTTAGCTGGTGGAGAGATCCTTTAGAGGTGAGAAGAAAGCAGCTTCAATGGGAAAGTTAGAAGTGTCATCCTCTTTGTTTTTTATCAGAGTTTAGCTTCACTGATTTCACTTTTCTCTCTCACTAGCAATTTGGATTTGACTTTATTCCTCCAATGTCCTGAGACTTTCCAGATTTTCTTCTGAGACCCAAGGATAAAAATCAAAACTAGCAGGCGACATCTGCAAAGAAATAGACTGAAATGAAACTGAGAGTCCAAGGCTATCACTCAGCAGAGGAATCACTGAGAGCTATGCTAGTGAGAGAGTTTGACGTGATTTCTCAACTGGAAACTTTATTTTTTTTTAATTATAATAGCCATTTTTATATTTGACAATTTGTTGGTATTTATTTGTGTTTGACATTTGACTGACGTTTTTTAAATTCGGAAATACTTAAGAAATACTAATTACAGTTTTGATTTGTTATTTAATTATCAGTAAAGTTATATGAATATGACAGTTATATTCATATCATTAATCTATTTTTCCACTTGTTTGTCTTCTTTATTGGTTTATTTGTTTCTTTATAGACCTTTACACAGATGTAGAGAACAAATGTATGGATACCAAGGGGGAAAGGGAGGGTGGGTGGGATGAATTGGGAGATTGGGATTGACACATATACACTATTGATACTATGTATACAATAGACAACTAATGAGAACATACTGTATAACACAGGGAACTCTACTTAATGCACTGTGGTGACCTAAACGGGAAGGAAATCCAAAAAAGAGGGGATATATGTATATGCATTGCGGTTTCATTTTGCTGTACAGTAGAAACTAACATTGTAAAGCACTTGTACTCCAATAAAAATTAATTAAAAAAATAAAATGTTGTTAGGGCAAAAGGAAACATAAACAAAGTTAAAAAGGAAACAACTGAGAAAAAATATTTGCAATCTAGATAACAAAGAGTAAATTTCAACTGGAAGCTTTAACTTCTATTATTAGAAGACATTTTAGAGACTGCTTATAATAAAAATGAAAGAAAGGTCCATTGGATCAATTAAAATAATGTTATTTGCTTCATGTTTGGGGCTAGTTTGAAAATTATTAGGATGAGAAAACCTAATATAATAATTTTCTAGGTCAGGTTAGACTCAATCACAGTGGAGCTTGTTACTCATGTTTAGTGAGTGAGGACTGTAAGTTCTTTGAGGGAATGACTATGTCATACATTTTGGAATTCTCTTTACCTAACCCAGGTACTGGCACTTAGTGCTCAATAAATAATAAAAAATAATGAGGATAGATTCCATTTTTTTGCACACTTGATTCATACCCAGTGACAACTTCTTTACAGAGATTAGCCCCTCTGAGTCTTATTACAAATGCTTTTACCACAATATTAGAGCGGTTTAATAATTTGTTAAAATCACAAGGCACTAAGTATGATTTGAACCCCAAAAGTTTTCTCCAGAACCCATGCTATCAACCACCTCACTTAATACCTCTGTGTTTGCTGAGTGAACAATAATAACAGTAATGTTTCTTATTTATCAATTGCTTCCCAGGCCAAACTCTTTACATATATAATTTGAGACTCATAATAATGCTTTATGATATGGGTAATTATTATCCCCACTGTCCCAGGAGGAAAAGAATCAGGAGGTAAGAAATATGTCTACCTAAATGTTCTTTGTTCAGTTTAAAGGATTATGTACCCTACAAATGTTGAGTGCAGTGTTCTATGGATATTTAATAGAACTCAACAGAATTCAGTGGAATTCCTTTCTTTGCTCTTCATTCCATTCTCTGTCTCTGAGTTTCTATCTGGGTATATATACAAATATATACCAATATAATATAAATATGAATAAAAGTAATCTTTACCTGAAATGGGACATACTCTTTAGTTGAAGAGAGAGTTACATAATAAAGTACTAAATGGGAAGATTAGAATCGGTGGGAATAAGAAGGGCGAGTGTGGACTGAAAAAATTGTAATGCTAAAGCTATAGTGGATGCCCATCTAAAATATTATCTCAGACTTATGGTTAAGCGTTATGCCCCAACCGGGAGCAGAAGGACCATCCAGGGAACATTTAGAACTGTTACAGGCAGAAATGATGAGTTTTTAAATGAATGGGCCTGGGTCAATGAATACCCATCAGGAAAAACAAGGAAATGACTTCTACCTCATACCATACACAAAAAGCAAGTCAGCGAGATTGTGGGATTCAAAATAAAAGGCAAAACAATAAAGTCTCTAGAAAATAATATGGAAAAATATTTTCAAGTGTTTGAGGATAGGGAAAGATTTTTTTAGGACACAAAATGTTCTAAACATAATTGTAAAGACTGACGGATTTGACTATATAAAATTAAGTTGTTTATCATAAGACACCATTAATAGAGGAAAAAGGCAAAGCACGCATGTGAGAAGACATACATAAATGATAAATGACCATATATAAATATATAAATAACTATATAAATAACTTCTATAATGATAGGTACTCAATAGAAAAAAGGATAGGATACTTAGACTCTGCAAAAAGAAGATATCCAACTGATCATAAACATTAGAAAAGGGTCTAGTATCATAAATCATAAGAGAAATCAAGTGAGCATCACTAGGATATTGTTGTTCACACCTACCACAATGGCTTAAATTAACAATACTGATGATTGCAAATGTAGACTAATATATGGAGCAACTGGGATGCTCAGACATTGCTCCTGAGTAAATTTAGTACAACCACTAGGGTAGCCTTTGATTTTGATATTGATGGCACCAGGAGATGTCTCCTGGTGCTTATGCCCTTGTGTAGTCCCCTCCACATTAAATACAGGCTTGGTCTTGTGACTTGACAATGATACATCAGCAGATATGGCCCAGAGTTGTTTAAGTCTCCTGAATGGAAACTTGTGCTTTTGGAGTTGAGCCTCTATAAAGATCAGGCTAGACCACTGAATGATGAAAATTCCATGTAAAGAGATTGGTTTCTGTCTTCCAACAATCACCACCAAGACCCCATAGATGTGGATGAGTCCACCTTGTATCCTCGACCTCCAGCTATTCACCAGTAGAAGGTAATAGCTACATGAGGGTAGCAGGTGAGTCTAGCAGAACAATTCACCCAATTCACAAATTTGTAAGAAATAAAATAATTGTTGTTTTGAGCCACTAGGATTTGAGTGTTTATTATACAGCAATAGAAAATGGAGTCAACCACTCTGGAAAACTGGCTGGCATTATATACTAAAGTTGAATATAAGTACTCTATGGACTTGACCATTTCACTCCTAAGTACATTACTATCAGAAATATATGCACATGCATATCAGAGACATATATAGAATGACCGTTTCATAAGTATTTATAATATCGCCAAACTGAAAATTATCCAAATGTAAATCAACAGTAAAATGGATAAGTGGTATGTCTGCACAATGGAATATCGTATAGCCATGAAAATGAACATACTACACTTATACCCAATACTGAAAATTAATCTCCAGATTGTCATGAGTGAGAGGAGTTGGACCCAATAATATTCATTCCATTTATGTGAAGTTCACAAACAAGCAAATCTAATCTCTGATGTTATAAGTCAGAAAGTAGTTATTTTAGAACTGGAAGGAGGGGTTATTGATTAGAAGGGGGCACAAGAAGACCTCTGGTGTATTGGTGCAAAATGAACAGGGTGGTTGTATTCATTTTCTGATATTTCACCTACTGTGTACTTTTGAGCTGAGCAATTTTCTGTTCCTGTCTTATACATACACTAACATTTTTTAAAAATGTTATGGGACATGTCTTTACCCTTATAAAAAAGCCAGCTGGGGCCTATTTTATGAATGTGTTCTCCCCACAACAAAGAAAAACAAAATGACTATGCCCTGCCTTGCTTCTTCCCCAATGTCACAGTCATCTGACAATATTTAGATGACTTTGTGAAATAACTGGAAAATGTAAAGCCTAGTCCAAATTAAGTTTCTTACCTGCACTTTCAGGAAAATTGGCTCAGATCCTAAAATGATCGGTCACTGTGTCAACAGAGTTTGGGGCCACATCAACTCTAATCTGAGAGAAACTGGGCAAGGACCCTCCTATCCTACCTGTCTCTTTTCTTGCCTTCTCTAACTTACCCTGATCAATATTTTGCAAATTATAAGGTCTATAATTCATCCCTATATTTTTCATGAATGTAAAATTCTGGTCAAAGGTAAATTTGAAACTTTAGTTACTGTTACTACAAGTGAGATTGAAAGTGCAAGTAGGTCAGGGCTGCTTTGAAATAGGGCTAATGCTGAGAAATCACTTGTTGCTTCTCCTGACCAGTACAATCTGTTGTTTTTATCAGGCAACCAAAAAATAATTCCAGGAACAGTTGAATCTTCTTGTGAATTGTGTGTAATATAAGGTAAATAAAAGTGAACAACACCTGCTGGAAAAAGCTCATTTCCCTATCCCCTTTTCAGAGGGTCTCTTTGGTAACAAAGAATCAGTGTCTTTTCTCTAAACTTATGAATGTAAATAAAACTCCAGGGTCTAAATAAAACCATTGGCAGCTATACAAACCGGAGGAGTCTCCAAGTGTTTGGGCTTCACCCCTATTGAAGTATGAACACCCAGAAACCTAGAGCTTCAGGTTTCCTGACAATTGAGAACTTAGAAATGTTTTATTATTCTTTCAGATGAGGACAATTAACTGGACAGTAGCTACTTCAATTTTCAAGTGAGATTAGGGTGAATTCTTTAAAAGATAGTATAGGAAGTTCAGGATGTCACAGCAAACTGTGCTGCACAGTACTCATGGGAAAACAGGATACCATTGATCCAAGGAAACATGTCACATACTGGCTAAAAACAGTGCAAAAGGATGTTACCTGCTTGACTATAGAAGAAGTGTGAAATTTTATCCTGACTTTCTAGTCACTTTCAGCCTACCTATATGCATATACTTGGTTCTTTTTACTCAATAATAAAAGTCTTCCTTCTTTTCGAAATTGTTATGGGGAGGATGTTCTCTGTTGATTAAAATTTTAATTCACAACAATATGAAGCAATTGAATTTGCTCTCTACCCCCAAACCTTTTTCCAGATGAACTAAAGTTAATATTCATAATAAATTTGGCATGTTGGTTGAGAATAATTCAATTTATGGTAGGTATAAAATTATTCTATCAATGAAATACTTATAAAGCAATAATTAGTATAGAAAAGCCTGGAATAATATATTGTATACTCCAAAATCAACCTTATTTCTCACTAATTGAAGGTATTAGAGATTATTTTTTATTTTTATACATTTCTGAATATAGTGGATTTTTTTCAATGACTACAAATTATTTTGTAATAGTAGAAAAACATACCCAACAAAAAGTAATTTTCCTTTTGAAAAAGAAAATCATTTTTTCAAGCAATATTTGTTTTGAGTATCACAATCTGTTGGTCATTCATTTTTTAGAGAAGTATTTAATAAGCAATGGTGCCATACCTTAATGTTCAACTGTGTACAGACAGGGAGTTATTATATTAAGGTAGGTCATGTAGGAAAGATGGCTTGGAATGAGGGATTGTACTGGTCTCCTTGGTTTGGACCAAAACCAGTCTCATTTGTTATAGTTGCACCATCCAATGTTTTTATCCTAGCGGGCAAACAAGAAAACAAATTATTAAATTATCCATGTGGTAATTTAAAGTATTTTTCAATAAGCAGTGTGCTGTGTGCTTCCAATCTGCCTCTGGTTTAAACCTATGGGGTCATTAATGAGCATGTGAATTGCCCTAATCTGGTATCATCACCTTAGGAGTTAGCAGAGGAAGTATTCATTTCTAATTTACAACAAGGAGTTTATTAATTGACATAAGGGTTAGCAGAAATAATGAAGTCATTAGTGTTGAAATTATATGATAGCTTCGGAGAAGTGATCAGAACCTGATACCCTGCCAGCTATGCATATTCCAGGGCTAGAACCTGAGGTCCTGCTTCTCGCCCCAGAGAGAGAATCCTGTCCCTGCCACAGAATCTCACTGCCTCCACCTGGAGATGAATCTTTGCTGCACACAGAGGGACCTCCCCAGGCTGTAGAGAGATTATTTAAATGCTCTCACCTTCTTGTTATTTTCAAGGTACACATATGTTGCAGAATTTAATCTGAGACTGAGGAGGCCACAAGAACCCACCTGACACTTGCCAGCTCTCCTGAGCTTCCTTAAGCTCTTTCCTGTGTTCTTAGAGGGAGGCCTCCTCTCTCTCTCTCTCTTTTTTTTCTTTTTTGCATTTCTCATAATTTCCTGCCCCTAATCCCTACTTCATCACAGAAGTATTTCCTTAAGAAATACCCTGTTTTGAGACCAAGCTGACAGGTGAGAAGACAGCATAAGCTGTCTTCAAGCTGAAGATAAGGCTGAGAAGTAAGGAGAGAATTCTAGGAATGGCAGAGCTGCTGACTTAGTGTATAAAATACCACGTGCAAGGATGGTTGAGAAACTGGCTTCCAAAAAATTTGTGCAAAAGTTACTTGAAATAGATCTTTTATTCCTGCAATGTCAATAATTATTAATTAGTTTTCAAGTATGTGAGAGGCCTTTTGCCTGGAACTTTTGCTTTGTGTATATAAAATATGACAACAGATGACAACTTATGCTTGAACTTCAAAATGGGTGAATATTGCTTTCACTCAGCTTCATTGTCCTTTGTCTCACTCTTGACCCCTTTTTAATTGTTAAACATCTCTAATTGCATGTCAACATTCTTGTGTTGAATGTTGCATATTCCATTTACTGGTCATGTATACTGGGCAGATTGATGGAGACACAGCACTTTTCCCTGCCCCTTTATCCCCTTTCTAGACCATCCAGACATGCAGTATGGAGCATATTTCTCTAGATGAGACCAGTGGGCTTCAGGACTTGCTCAACTCTCAGACTTCTCATTCCAGTGTTGGTTGGAGAAACTGCAAGGTGACTAAGAATTACCTCACCTCCCTCAGGAAAGCAGAGCTGTGCTCCTCCGCCTTTAGAAGCAAAGAAGAAATGAAGACTGATTACAGAGTTGCTGTTTCATGGCTCAATGGATAACGTTCAGATTCTACCACGCTGTCAGCCTGTGTGTATTACGTGCACTGAGATATTGGTTCTCGTAGAAAAAGCATGATTTTATTTCAGCAGAAGCACCTGAACTGATTTAAAAAAACATCAACTACAGTGGAACTATGAGGGGTTTCCATGATTCTGGTAATTTCTTTACTGTTTTAAACACCATAATTACCCTGTGAGATAAAGGCAATAGCTTAATTCCTGGTAATTGTCATGGGAGGAAGTTTGAGGACACAGAGCATATAGAGTTTCTGTCCCTAAGAGAACAAGACAACAGGTTCAGATGGGAGAGCACGTCCTTTCTGCCTTGGTGATTCCCATCTGCACTAGTTCCTAAAACTGTGTCCAGTATTTTGAGATCCCTGGGAAAGCAGGGAATATAATGGGGACATAGTAAATGGAATGGCAGTTCTTGTATTTACTCAGCCTACACTGGTTGTTTATGTGGTGGGCTCTGCACTGGCAACTAACAATATATGATTCTGACCAATACATGAGATCAAGAGACAGTAGGGGAGACAAAAGTGCACAGGCAATTTCAAGTTCACAATTATATAAAAAGTGTTGTTTCAGGAGTGACAACATGCAAGGCATGGCAGCACAGATGTGGGTCACCCCTTCCAGCCTCAGGAAGTTAGGAAGTAGGGGATCATAAGGAGGAACAGAGGTTAACAAATAAGGGGTATCAGATGAGGAAGCACAAGTGTCTTTTTAAGACAAAAGCCCAGAGTTAAGAGAATATGTCCGGCTTGTAGAATTACAAGGAGTTCATTCTAGCTACTGCAGAGTCTAAGGCAGTAGACAGCATACGAACTCCCCCCAAAATGGAGTTGACCCTGAAGAAAAAATTTTCTTCTGGTTCACTAACTTCACAAATTTGGGGCTGGGATTTAGATGCCATTCCAGCTAACTTCCCATATGATTTCGTATCTAAAGAGATTAGGGGGATTAGGAATTTTAAAGCTTTATTGAGAAACCAAATATTGATGAACCCACAGTATAATCAAAACTCCACCACATATACTGAGCACAGAGATATGCTTTGGGACAAAGGTGACTCATGGTTCCCAGTGACAATGATCCCCTCTTTTGGGGGTCTTAGTAGTTGCATGGGTGAACAAATAAGAATAGAAAATTTTTGAATGCACCTGGAAGTTACTATTCAGCTAGTCTTCTGGCATGTTATCAACTTGTAATAAGAGATTTTTGTCACTCGTTGGCTGGTCAAGGACAAAGCACTTCCATTTTAGAAAGAACCACCTGATAAAATCTGGGCATGTTGGAATTTTGGATTTTAAGACTCTTACCTGCAGTTGTGGAAAAATAGTGACCATTGTAGGGGCAGCCTTCAGGCAAGGGTGTTGAGGACTTTCATTTCCAGGAATCTTTGCATCTTTGTAGCTCCTATGCTTTCAAAACTCCTTTAATCCAATCTAGTGTTACGTTATTGCAAATCAAATTTGTGCTAATCAAGCGAAGACAAGGAAAATCATTTTCTGCACAGGCCAAGAGTCAAGGATGTACTTCAAGAGAGAAAGGAGAGGCATGCAGCGCAAGTGAAGAAGCTTATGGTTGGTTTTCTTAGCACTGGTATGGAGTTTGGTGAATTAAGTACTAATTAAATGTTTATTGAATGATCGATTAATGAAAAATATGGTCATAATTCTTTGTGATCCTAATATCTCCATGGCAGAAATGAAGAGTGGGCCCTAAAATAAAGTAATAAACTAATGCCAGAATGAAAACAACATTGTTTGTTAAAATGTCATGTGGAAGAGAGTGATACCCAGGTCAATAAAGAAAAAACTTAGAAATCAGAGCTAAGTATATCTATATATATATCTATATATCTATCTATCTATATATATATATCTCATACACAATTGTGCATTACACAATTGTGCTTACACAATTGTGCATTTGGGGTGTTTTGTTTGCTTGCTTTTGTTTTTTTGTTTTTACTGCAAAGGAGGATAGTTATCCAAGCAAAGAAGCTTCAAACTTCAATTAAACAGGTATTTTAGATTATTAGATTGTGTAGATGATCAACAGTTTACAAAAGTTATTATCCATAAGTCATCTAGCGTGATGATAAAAAATGTCCCAAATCCCTATTTGCAGCAAGTACCACAGCTAATTTTGATGTAATTTGTTCATGGACCATGCATTTAAAAAGTGCATGGTAAACAAATAAGAGTAAACTTTATAGTTATTTTTAACAGTTGGTGAGTGTAAACGAGATTAAATTATTCCATGTAATATAGCTTTGTAGAATTTATGAAATTTAATATAGTTAATACAAAAATAAGCAAGAAACTATATCCTGGGATATATTGTCTGAAGGTAAGGACCCTCTTGTCTTTTTTCTAGGTTTCTCCAAGGCTTGGCAGGGGGCAATTAGAAAACGTTTGAAGGAGGGAGGAGGGGTGGGATGAAGCCACCCCACGCAGCACCTCAGCAAAGGGGCTGGATTTTGGTCCTCAGTCAGAGAATGGACTTCAGCCCCCTTTCCGCAGTTGAGGTACGATGCGCTCCTTCTCCTTTGCAGGGCTTTTTGTGCAGCCCTGGGTGGATCTCGAGGGGGAGCAGCGCATCCCAGAACAAGGTGCCCTCGATTTGGCCTCGCAGCCGCGACATACCATCGCCCTGCGCGGCCGCCAGCTACCTTCCGGCTTGCAGTCTGGGGCCGGGATGGGCGGGGGTTCTGTGCGGTTGTTAGTTAACGGAAAAGTGCGCGAATGACCACATTTGGGAGGGAATTTATTTGGCGCGGGCGCTGTAGCTGGAATACAGGCTCTCAGTTCTCACCTGCCTTTGCTCGCCCCTCGCCCTCTTCCTGCGTCTGGCTCCTCCGGAAATCGACTCTTCTAGAAGCTGAAAATCGAGCAGGATGTTAAAGCCGGTGGGGATAAGGAGAACCGAAAGTAGATGAGCTTATTTTGTGGCTTTAACTGTTGGAGTTTTTAAACTGTTTTTTTTTTTTTAAATCAAGGTTGGAGAACGGTTTGTGGGGTGAGGCTGTGGCAAGTCCGCGCGGTTCCTCAACACCTGGCGTTGGAAACCCAAGCCTGGCCCTTTTTTACAGTTGGCTTAGGTGTCCTTAGCCCGCCCTAAATACAGAACAGCAGGCGTGAATGTGAACAAAGTAACTGTAGGATGAGATAGTTCAACAGCCTGTTTCTCAGGGGTGCTTTGTCGGGAAAGAGGTTTAAGGTTTTGTTTGTGTGAATGGTATTTTTGGTAATTTTTTTTTTTTTTTATCGGGAAAGAGGTTTAAGGTTTTGTTTGTGTGAATGGTATTTTTGGTAATTTTTTTTTTTTTTTATCGGGAAAGAGGTTTAAGGTTTTGTTTGTGTGAATGGTATTTTTGGTAATTTTTACTTACGCATTTCTTGTTTTTTCTTTGCTCTCTCCTACAGGTTTTAAAAAGAGTACTCTTGTAGTTAACCTGCCTTCTCTATTCAGGACAATAAAAATATGTGCAGTATGTACGTGCATATATAAAACCCTTGATTTTATAGTCCAGAGATAATCACTACGATTTTGATGTACATTCTTCCTGATTTTTTTCTTTGTTTATGCTAAGGTGCATCTGGATTTTGATATCTTGAAGCTTATATAATTTGGGATTCTGCTTTAAAATAATAAAAAGTAAAAATTCAAAAGAAAATATTTTAAATTAGCAAATAAATTCTAAGTAACATTTTCTTAAAGCTGACAATGCTACAGAATTTTATCTCAGCTTTTACTTTTTACTTCTGTTAGAGTACTTCCTTATCATATTTAAATTTCATTGTGAGCAATAATTCCGGCATTCTCAATAAAGTTGAGGCATACAGAAGAAACATTTTAATGCACTTTAAAATTTCATTCGATTATACCGAGCAACAGAATGACAGTTATAATTAAATTGGCCTTTTATTATAGGCCAATTATAGGCCTCTGTTGTCTTCTGAATAGATATAGGTAGGAGCTGTTTTGCTAGAACAGTGTGGTCTTTGGTTCATTAGCTACCTTTCTATTTCCAAAATGTTCTGAGTGAATTGAGAAGACCTTAAGAGTCTTTCCCAATTTCACCAATATATTTTTTTGAAATTGGCTCTTTGACAGTAGCAGAGGTGAAAACTAAGTACTAACATTTAGATGTTAGAGATTCACTTTTCACAGCTTTAATCAGGTTCCTAATATGGCAAACTTGTATCATAAGTAATAGAATAAAACACCATGTAAATAGAATTTCATACTGAAATTATTTTAATATTGAGTTATAATTCATGTACAATATTATATGTTACAGGTGTGTGAAATAGTGATTCACAATTATTAAAGGTTGTATTACATTTATAGTTATTATAAAATATTGGCTATAGTCCCTGTGTTGTATCCTTGTAGCTTATTTATTTTATACCTAGTAGTTTGTACCTCTGAAGCTCCTACCCCAATATTGCCCCTCCCTGCTTCTCTCTCTCAACTGGTAACCACTAGTTTGTTCTCTATATCTGTGAGTTTTTCTTTTTTGTCATATTAACAAGTTGGTTTTATTTTTAACATTCCATGTATAAGTGATATACAGAATTTGCCTTTCTCGGACTTATTTCATTTAGCATAATACTCTCCAAGTCCATCCATGTTGTTACAAATTGCAAAATTTCATTTTTTTTATGGCTGAGTAGTATTCCATTGTGTGTGTGTGTGTGTATATATATATATATATATATATATATATATATATATATACACACACACACACACATCTTCTTTATTCATTCATCTATTTATGGATACTTAGGTTGCTTCCATGTCTTGGCAGTTGTAAATAATGCTGCTATGAACATTGTGGTGCATGTAACTTTTTCAATTAGTGTTTTCATTTTTTTTTTCAGATATATACCAAGGAGTAGAATTGCTGGGTCATATGGTAGTTCTATTTTTAGTCTTTGAGAAACCTCCTTATGATTTTCCAATTTACATTCCCATCAACAGTGTATAGGGCTTCCCTGGTGGCGCAGTGGTTGAGAGTCCGCCTGCAGATGCAGGGGACATGGTTTGTGCCCCAATCCGGGAAGATCCCACATGCCACAGAGCGGCTGGGCCCATGAGCCATGGCCACTGAGCTTGCGTGTGTGGAGCCTGTGCTCCACAATGGGAGAGGCCACAACAGTGAGAGGCCGGCGTACCACAAAAAAAATAAATAAATAAACAACAGAGTACAAGGGTTTCCTTTTCTCCACATCCTCACTAATATTTGTTATTTGTGGTCTTTTTGATATTAGCCATTCCGAAAGGTGTGAGGTGACATCTCGTTGTCATTTTAATTTGCGTTTCTTTGATGATTAACAAAGTTGAGCATCTTTTCATGTGCCTATTGGTCATTTATATGTCTTCTTGGGAAAAATATCTATTCAAGTCTTCTGACAATTTAAAATTTCTTTTTCATGTTGAGTTGTATGAGATGTTAATATATTTTGGATATTAACACTTATTGGTCATATAATTTGCAAATATTTTCTCCTATTCAGTAGGTTGTCTTTCTGTTTTGTTAATGGAGCCTTTTATGTGTAAAAGCTTTTAAGATTATCTAGTGCCCATTTGTTTATTTTTACTTTTGTTTTCCTTTGCTTTAGGAGACAGATCCAAAAAAATATTGCTATGATTTATGTCAAAAAGTGTTCTGCATAGGTTTTCTTCTATGAATTTTATGGTTTCCAGTATAAAATGTAGGTCTTTAATCCATTTTGAGTTTATTTTTGTATATGGTGTTAGGGAATGTTCTAATTTTATTCTTTTTCATGTAGCTGTCCAGTTTTCCCAACACAACTTATTGGAGAGACTATCTTTTCTCCATTGTATAGTCTTGCTTCCTTTGTCATAAATTAATTGACCATAGGTGTGTGGGTTTATTTCTGGGCTTTCTAGTCTGTTCCATTGATCTATGTGTCTGTTTTTGTGCCAGTACCATACTGTTTTGATTACTGTAGCTTTGTAATATAGTCTGAAGTCAGGGAGCCTGATTCTTCCAGAGCTGTTCTTTCTCAAGATCATTTTGGCTATTTGGGGTCTTTTGTGTTTCCTACAAATTTTAAAATTATTTGTTCTAGTTCTGTGAAAAATGCCCTTGGTATTTTGATAGAAATTGCATTGAGTCTATAGATTGCCTTGGGTAGTATGGACAGTCTAACAATATTGATTCTTCCAATCAATGAACACTGTATATCTTTCCATCTGTTTGTGTCATCTTCAAATTCTTTCATCAGCATCTTTTAGTTTTCTGAGTACAGGTCTTTTGCCTCCTTAGGTTTATTCCTAGGTATTTTGTTCTTTTTGATATGATGTTAAATGGGATTATTTCCTTAATTTATCTTTCTGATATTTAATTGTTAGTGTATAGAAATGCAACAGACTTTTTATATTAATTTTGTATCCTGCAACTTTACCAAATTCATTGATGAGCTCTAGTAGTTTTCTAATGGTGTCTTTAGGATTTTCTATGCATAGTATCATGTCATCTGCAAACAGTGACAGTTTTACTACTTCCTTTCTAATTTGGATTATTTCTATTTTCTTGTATGATTGCTGTAGCTAAGACTTCCAAAACCATGTTGAATAAAAGTGGTGAGGTTGGGCATCCTTGTCTTTTCCCTAATCTTAGAGGAAATGCCTTCAGCTTTTCACTGTTGAGTATGATGTTAACCGTGGTTTGTCATATATGACCTTTATTAAGTTGAAGTAAGTTCCTGGTATGCCCACTTTCTAGAGAGTTTTTATCATTAATGGAAGTTGAATTTTGTCAAAAGGTTTTTCTGTACCTATTGAGATGGTCATAAGGTTTTTATTCTTTAATTTATTAATGTGGTCTATCACATTGATTGATTTGCAGATACTGAAAAATCCTTATATCCCTGGAATAAACCCTACTTGATCATGGTGTATGATCCTTTCATATGTTGCAGGATTTGGTTTGCTAATATTTTGTTGAGGATTTTTGCATCCATATTCATCAGTGATATTGGCTTGTAATTTTCTTTTTTTGTGATATTTTTGTCTGGTTTTGGAATCAGGGGGATGTTGGCCTCATAGAATGAGTTTAGAAGTGTTCCTTCCTATGCAATTTTTTGGAATAGTTTGAGAAGGTTAGGTAGGTATTAACTCTTCTCTAAATGTTTGGTAGAATTCCCTTGAGAAAGACATCTGGTCTGGGACTTCTGTTTGTTGGGAGTTTTTTGTTTTTTAAATAATTGATTCTATTTCATTATTGGTAATTGGACTCTATATTTTTTATTTCTTCCTGGTCTGCCTTCAGAGATTGTACATTTCTAGGAATTAGTTCATTTCTTCTAGGTTGTCCAATTTATTGGCATATAGTTGTTCATAGTAGTCTCTTATAACCCTTTGTATTTCTGTGGTGTTTGTTGTAACTTCTCCTTTTTCATTTTTGATTTTATTGATTTGGGCCCTCTCTCTCTTTTTCTTGATCAATCTGGCTAAATGTTTATCTATTTTCTTTATCTTTTCAAGGAATCAGGTGTTAGTTTCATTAATCTTTTCTATTTTTTTTTTAGTCTTTATTTCATTTACTTCTGCTCTGTTCTTTATGATTTCTTTCCTTCTACTATTTGAATTTTGTTTGTTCTTCTTTTTCTAGCTCCTTTAGGTGTAAGGTTAGGTTGTTTATTTGAGATGTTTCTTGTTTCCTGAGGTAAGTTTGCATTGCTATAAATTTCCATCTTAGAACTGTTTTTGCTGTGTCCCATAGATCTTGGATTGTCATGTTTTCATTTTCATTTGTCTCTAGGTATTTTCTGTTTTCCTCTTTGAATTTTTCAGTGATCCATTGGTTGCATATTGTTTAGCCTCCATGTGTTTGGTTTTGTTGCAGTTTTTTTTTCTTGTAGTTGATTTCTAGTCTCATAGAGTTGTGGTCGGGACATATACTTGATATGATTTCAGTTTTCTTAAGTTTACCAAAGCCTGTTTTGTGGCCTAGCCTGTGATGTGATCTATCCTGGAGAAAGTTGCATGTTCACTTGAAGAGAATGTGTATTTTGCTGCTTTTGGATGGAATGTTCTGTATATATCTAT
This sequence comes from Stenella coeruleoalba, assembly GCF_951394435.1. NCBI lineage: Eukaryota > Metazoa > Chordata > Mammalia > Artiodactyla > Delphinidae > Stenella > Stenella coeruleoalba. Next base: position 78,162,956 of record NC_137169.1, read on the forward strand.
TAAGGTCATCTGACCTAATGTGTCATTTAAGGCACTGTTTCCTTATCGATTTTCTGTCTGGATGATCCATTCACTGATGTAAGTGGGGTGTTAAAGTCCCCTACTATTATTGTTCCTGTCTATTTCTCCCTTTATGTATGTTAATATTTGCTTCATGTATTAGGGTGCTTCTATACTGGGTTCATATATATTTGCAATTGGTATGTCTTCTTGGATTGATCCCTTCATTATGTGTTGTCTTTCTTTGTTTCTTTTTATAGTCTTTGTTTTAAAGTCTTTTTTTGTGTGTTATATAAGTATTGCTATCCCAGATGTTTTTTGATTTCCATTTGCATGGAATACGTTTTTCCATCCTCTCACTCTCAGTTTGTGTGTGTCTTCAATCTGAAGTGACTCTCTTATGGGCAGTATATAAATGGTTCTTATAGTTGTATCCATTCAGCCACTCTGTGTCTTTTGATTGAAACATTTAGTCCATTTATATTTAAATAATTATTGATAAGTATGTACTTATTGCCATTTTGTTAATTGTTTTGGGGCTTGTTTTCATAGGTCTTTTTTATTCCCCTCTTCTTCTTTTGTTGTCTTCTCTTGTGATTTGATGACTATCCTTAGTGTTATATCTGGATTCCTTTTTCTTTTTTTGTGTGTGTCTGTTATAAGTTCTAGGTTTGTAATTACCGTGAGGTATATATATATATATAGATATAGATAGATAGAAAGATAGTAGATCTTAGTTTTAGAAGATCTTTTCCAGTAGGTTCGAGTCTTTTTCCTCAATGGTTGTTCTGCAAATAGTTGTGATTTTGGTGTGCCTATGAGAGGGGGTGAGCTCAGGAGAGTGTCTTTCTACTCTACCATCTTGTGTGGTCTCCCGAACTTCATATTGAAGTATTAAAATCCTTCTTTTTTCTTTGATATATGATGTAATGCTATTAATCTCATCTTCATTAGGAAACTTTACCTTTAAGATGTGATTATATACTATTGTTCTTAATATTAAAAGCTAAAATATACTCTTCCAATATAATATCATGGTGAAATTAGATGATCAGTGTTTTTTCTTTTTTAAACTTCAAAACATGTATGAAGTAAGCATAATTTTCTATTTCAACATTGCCAATACTTCAACTTTTTGGCATTAGTCTTTCTGGCATTAGTCCACTAAAAGTCTGTAAGGACTTTGGGAATTCTGTTAGTTTTTCTTAGCTGCAGTTTATTTATCTCTAAGTGGATTTAGCTAATCTCTAGTATTCATTTGTGCTTTTACAGTTTAAGATACTAAAATCAATGTAGATTTTCAATTTCCTTAACTCAAAGTTGGCAATAAAAATATTTACTCAATACCTACCTCAAAGGGTTGCTACCTATGTATGCTACCAGAATGAATCTTCGAAGCAACAATGGCAGTAAACTGAAAGCTGTATTTCTTTTTATAAAATATTTTAGCACTTAGTATGTACCTGCAAAGATGGACTGCTTAATCTTTTAGTCAATTAAAAAAATCAACACAGGTAAATGAATAATAAATGTGAAGAGCACTATATTGATTCAATTCAATTTGACAGGCATATATTGAGTAATTATTGTATGCTAATCCCTGCAGTAGGTACAGATTGTGACATGGTCCCAGATATTGAAGTGTTTACAATCATGAAAGGAGAGAGAGGTTTATGAGAAAAACATGCAAAGGAAATATACTTATTCAAATAATAAATTAGTATATGAATATGTTTGTGTTCACATGGATGAATATATGCATATAATATTTCAGGTGAAGATAAAGAATGGTAACAAGCCAATGGGTAATGGACAGAGGAGGTGGATATTCTAGCTATGTTAGTCAGATAAGGGTTCTCTGAGGAGGCAATATTTTTAAAAGTTGTAACTGAAGTGAGGGGGTAAGCCATTTGAAGATAAAGTGGAATAGTGTTCCAGGCAGGAGAACAGCAGGTTGCGGAGGTGAAAACAAGCTTGGTGTGCTCAGAAAACCATGAGATGGCCAGTGTGGCTGCCACACTGATCAATGTTTTCAATTGTCTTTATTTGGGATTATTAAAATTGAGCAATGCTATCTTTGCCTGCAACACTTGAACTTACATTTTACTGGTACATGTAATCCAATTGGAGACCCATATTTACTGGGTGTTTAAAGCAGATTTCTCACTCTTGGCAAAACTATACCTTGAAGGGGGCAAATAGTATAAAATAAAGTGAGAAGATATCAGTGCTAACATAATGTAACAAATGAAATATTTGAGTCTCTTTCAAAGCAACAATTATATTTGGAAAGGTTATAGATGGCTTCATAAGGAGGTGTAATTTCTGCTGTATCTTGAAGGATGACTCAGATTTCATCAAAGAGAGATTAGAGGAAATGTATTTTAAAGGAAGGGAATGAGCAAATATATAATGGTAGTGAGTAAATGCTGCACATCACTTGAAGTCCACTGTAGCTGATGGGCTCATTGAAGATGAAGTTGAAAGGTCAATTGTGGCCTAGGTCATAGACTTTATTCCAGAGGCAGGCAGTCTTTGAAGATTATCAAGCATGCTCAGAGCTGTGCTTGTTGCATCACTCTGATTGCAGGAAAAGAGGGAGAAAAAAGAGCTCACTGGAGAAAGAGCTCATTTAGGAGGCGGTTGCTACAGCTTAGAACAGGGGTCTCCAACCCCCCGGACCCTGGACCAGTACCAGTCCACGGCCTGTTAGGAACCGGGCCACACAGCAGGTGAGTGGCAGGCGAGCGAGCAAAGCTTCATCTGCTGCTCCCTATCACTCCCCATCGCTCGCATTACCGCCTGAACCATTGCTCACATTACCGCCTGAACCATTCCCCGCTCCGTGCCTGTGGAAAAATTGTCTTCCACGAAACCGGTCCCTGGTGCCAAAAAAAAGGACCACTGGCTTAGAAGACATGTTATAGTCCTTCTGCTCTTGGCTTGAGTGGAAACTTTGCTCCACAAGATCATTCAGGGATGCAGCTTCCTTGCATACTGCTCTTCTGTACCCATCAAGTCATAGTATTCATCTGCAAGATCAAAGTTTGACTGCTGCCACGTTAGTGATCCAGGCAGTAGGAAGGAAAAAGGGATTCACAGAGTAAAAGTTCAAAGTTCTCTCATCCAGATCCAGAAGTGACATACATATACTTTTCTTTTTTAACATCTTTATTGGAGTATAATTGCTTTACAATGGTGTGTTATTTTCTGCTTTATAACAAAGTGAATCAGCTGTACATACACACATATCCCCATATCCCCTCCCTCTTGCATCTCCCTCCCACCCTCCCTATCCCACCCCTCTAGGTGGTCACAAAGCACCCAGCTGATCTCCCTGTTGTTTATATTTCATGTGAAGCTTAATCACATGGCCATACCAAGCTGCAAGCGTAGCTAGAAAAATATAGTCTCTAGTTGGGTTGCATGAGCTCATCTTGTAAAATATAATCATACAATATTTAGAGGTGAAAATTCTGTTATAACTCTAAAAATATATGCAACAATATATCAAAAACAGATTTTTTTTAATGAGTCCTGAAACAATCTTGGCCATTTTGAGAGATGAACCCAAGGTGGGCTAAGTATAGTGGCCCTGTACTTCCTGAGACACAGAGACTGATGTAGAAGGAGGGTGGGCACATGACCCAAGCCTGAATAATAACAGTCCTTTATCGCCTACCTGGATCCAAGAAGCTCCCCTTATCTCTTGTGTTTTTGGTTTTATTTTTAATATTGTTTATGATGCTATAAAGACGGGTTTCTAGAGAAGAATGATCTAAGTCTAGTTAGTTCCTTTTGACTGTAAACAAGGTTTTTTGTTAATTGATAATGGAGGAAAAAGTAAATTTGGATTATTTCTTCCAGATTCCATGGTTTGTAAATGTTTTGAGGAAGAATACCTTTTAAAATTACATTCAGAGTTCAGTTGTAAGAGTACAGTATTGTAAAGGACAATTTGTTAAAATGGGTTATTAAAATGATAGAATTTAATGGGACTCCATTTAGTTGATATAAAGTTTTTCATATTCTGTTAGTTGAATTCCTGAAAAGATGGTCTAGCATCTTATTTTAGAAATTGTGGGGGTTTATTTGAAACCTAGAGTACTCAGCTACTGAACCTAGTGAAAATACTCAGACAGGAACAGTCTCATTATTTAATATCCTGCTACACAAAGTTTGGTAAAACACTAAAAAGCTGGCCTCCATCAGGTGCTCACAGAAAAATATTAAATGTAGGGCAGGAGAAATGAGGGAGCCCCCTTGGTGGGACAGGCAGGTTGGGCATTTCATGGTTTGAGGTTGCACAGCAGTACCTGGAGAACAGAGATGACCCATGCTTTCACCAGGAACCTTGAACTGAGTTACAGGTACTAGCAGCCCATCATTGTGATAGGAATAAGATCATAAAGAAATAAAAGACCCATGTGACACCAGTGTTCAGGGTCTGATAAAACTGGGAGTGGAACAGCAATACTGAGACAAACTTTCTGGCACTCCAGGCTTTATATAAAGAACAGTGTAATTATAGAACTCCACTGGAGAAATTTGAGGCTTGTGGTACACTGAAGTTAGCTGTAGAAAAAACAAAACCCATATCCAACTGAATTATAACTACATTAAATAAATGGTCACCACAAACATCTTAACAGAAAGGAGATGTACCCATTTCTAAGCATAAACATTATTTCAATCTCAACTGTTTTTTATACAATGGCCAGCATTCAATAAAAAATTATGAGACACAGAAAAAAATGAAGTGAAAAGTATCCATTGTGAAGAAATAAAACAAGCAGCAGAAACAGAGATAGACCAAGTATTGGAACCATCAGACAGGGCTTTTAAAACACTATAATTATTATGTTAAAGGATCTAGTGGAAAGATGAACACAGTGAACAGATGTGAGTTTTCAGCAGAGAAGTGGAAACTATTAGTAGAGTCAGATGGAAATGCTGTAAGTGAAAATGAAGAAGTCCTTTAATGGGTTTAACGGATGACTGAATGAGTACCCAGTGGAGGAAAGAATCAGAGAACTTTAGATAGGTCAATAGAAATTAATCAAACTGAACCATGAAGATATTCAAGGAGTGAAAGAAATAACTGAGCAACCAGTAGCTCAGCACATCTCACAAAACAATATCAAAACAATATACATGTAATTGTAATATTAGAAAATGGAAAGGAAAGGGAACTTTCTAAAATTACTGAAAGCACACTACAGATTCAGAAGTTCAGAGAAACCCAAGTAGGATAAATACAAAGAAAAACACACCTAAACACACCATAGGCAAAATAATGAAATCTAAACATAAAAGATCTTGAAGGCTACAAGAAAAACAGACACTACATACAGAAAAACAAGAGTAAGAAGGTGAACAACTTCTTTCTGGAAACTGTGCAGGTTAGGGAAAGTGGAAAAACATTTCTAAAGTACTGAATAAAAAAACAACTCAAATTTCTTTACTCAGTAAAAAAGTTTCAAAATGGATGTAAATACAGAGATTTCAAAGCAGAGCTGATAGAAATATTTTTTAATGGATTCAATGTAATCCCAATGAAAATTTAAACTGTTGTTGGGGGGAGTAAGGTGATTACGAAGATTTCATATTTGTAGGATAGACACATAGATAAAAGAAAGTATTCTAGATATGGCATCATGTATTTGTGAATGTGAAAAAAGACAAAAGGCTGTCCTCTGTCCCTCCCTGAGAGGCACTGATCTTCCTTCTGTTCCTTGTCCCTCAACACAGGTTGAGCTGACTCTACCTTTTCTCCTCTTCTACCACTAACTGAGCATATTCACTTCAAGCCACATCATCAATGGTGATCATAAGCACTACTGCAGATACAGCCCTGGAGTCTTGATTGTTTCTCATTTTGCCCTAACTCCATTCCATAGAAACAGATTTGGTGCCTCTCAAGTGAGGCCAATTGGAAAGAGCATCTACACCCTTGGTCCTAAGATCCAATCTGTGAAATTAAAACAATAGTTAGATAATTTGGCGTCCTCTGTTACCTGTGACATCTATTTCCAAATGTTGAATATGTATGTGAGTAGATTATCATAAACTTGAAAGTATCCATTATACATTTCCAAAACTTTTCAAGGCTAGTTCATTTTAGGTTAAGAAATTTTCAAATTTGTGACTTCAGCATCTGGTCAATCAAACTATGCTATCAAAAGCAATTGATTTGCATTTTGCCTATTTGTCATTATTATAGCTCCAATGCCTTCAAAACCAGCACTTGTGTTGATAAAACAGAATTAACAGACACAGCATAGTCTAAGACCAGTAAGTGCCTCTGAATTGCCTGATCTAGGGTTCCCACAAGTGCCCTCTGAAGGATTCAAGGTCCCAGGACATCCTGGATTCTAGTTGTTAGATGGACTTCCCTCATATTACTTGAGCTGGTCCATCCCCAACCTCAACATCAGAGTTAGGTCACTGATTGGACCACTACTCAGGAAAAATCCTTCCCAAAACTGTGGGAGGAATGATGCAGCCTGAAGGAAAACATCAATTCCTTGTAACAGGAGAGCTGTTATTTTTACAGTGGCACCCACTTTTTGCTGAGAGTACATGCCCAGCATATTTCAGACAAGTTTGGCAGAATCAGCATCCTTTGCTCCTTTTACCTCACTTTTCCTTCTCCTGCCTTGTTCTCTTCTTTTTCTCCTCCACTCTCCTCCATCATGCTCCTCCTCTTTTGGGGGTGTTATCTAGAGTCTGTTGAATCAGAAACATATATTTATAGCCAAGTGCGTTCTACGCATTATTTTACTAGTTTGCATGAGTATATCATTTCTAAATAGATATAAATATTTACTATGAATTCTCAGTCATTAAACACATATACATTGTTTTGGACTAAAAATACTACTACTGGAAAGCTTTTAGAAACCATTATAATTTTAAGGATGATTTTCAGTATTTTGGAAAAGTATTTGGAATCAACTACTAAAGTTGAACATAAGTAGCCAATAGCTTGAGCATTTCACTCCTAATTATACATCCAATGAAAGGTGGTAGGTAAGAATATTTGTGGATGACTGATGAAAGCAACATGTGCCTCTGTAAGTTCTAAGAGAAAGGAGGAAGCCATTTTTTTTTCCTGAAAATATAATTAAAAAGTATTATACTAGAAATCAGACACTTTGTAATATACTCTAAGCTACCAGTACCAAGCTTGGACTCTTAGATAAGTGACTTAATTTTGCTTAGTTGCAATTTTTAAAAATCTCTTCTAAGAGAGGTAGGAATGAAATCAATATTTATTTTGAAGACATTGTTCTTTTCAACCATGACAATTCCTTGGGTATTAAGATGTATTTTTTTTCCTTTATTAATTGTACAGCTTGCAAAGGCAGTTATAAAGTATTATTAGGTAAATGCTCAGTCAAATATGTTATGGTCTTTGGTACCTTCGGATGTTCAGTTCAAGTCCAGAAATACAGCTGAACAGCACAAGGCCCTATCTGATTATGGGAAATTCAGCATAATAAAACTCTGCAAAGAACAGGAAAAAAGGCAGATGTTAAAATATGTGCTTTTCTTCTTTAAACAGTAAATCATATTTTGAGCAACTAAAGAATTTCAAGCTCCTATAATGTAATCCAATTGGGAAACACCTTATATAAATAAGTAAGCAATTTAAGGAAAACAAAATAGAGTTTTGTATAATGTTTCTATAACTTTTAAAACCTATTTCACTAGGGATTTATAAAACAAAGAAACAAAAAGCAAATAGAAAGGTATAAGAAAATGTGTTTTTTTTCCAATATTAAAATAATTCTCAAAAAAAGTTCTCAATATTTTTAGGGAAATTCAGAAGTCCCTATAGACTTTTAACTATTGGGAGGAAAAAAACACAAAGTAGTATAGTTATTTTAAAAAATTGTATGGTTATTTACAGTTAAAATATATATACACAGATATATTTACAGAATCCATAGTTTTTAATAAAAATCAGTAGGCTTTCATATATGATTGCAAAGAATTAAAATCATTTAATTTTAGTACTATAAGCAAGCATAAAATTAAATAAGTCCCATGAGATCTTGTGGAACATTATCTTGCATACCTTATACCAGCAGTCCCCAACCTTTTTGGCATCAGGGACAGGTTTCATGGAAGACAATTTTTCCATGGACTGGGGGAGGGGGGATGGTTTTGGGATGATTCAAACGCATTACATTTATTGTGCACTTTATTTCTATTATTATTACATTGTAATACATAATGAAATAATTATACAACTCACCATGAAGCAGAATCAGTGGGAGCCCTGAGCTTGTTTTCGCTTGTCACTCACTGATATGAGTCTGCAAGCAATTGATTTATTATGGTCTCTGTGCAGTCAAACCTCTCTGCTAATGATAAGCTGTATTTGCAGCCGCTCCCCAGCACTAGCATCACCACCTCAGCTTCCCCTCAGATCATCAGGCATTAGATTCTCACAAGGAGCGTGCAACCTAGATCCCTCGCATGCACAGTTCACAAGAGGGTTCGCGCTCCTATGAGAATCTAATGCCGCCGCTGATCTGACAGGAGGCGGAGCTCAGGTGGTAATGCGAGCAGTGGGGAGTGGCTGTAAATACAGATGAAACTTTGCTCGCTTGCTAGCTGCTCACCTCCTGCTGTGCGACCTGGTTTCTAACAGGCCATGGACTGGTACTTGTCCATGGCCCAGGCATTGGGAACCCCTGCCTTATACCATTTATTTACAGACTTAAAGGATTATAAAAATGTGATACACAATCACCAAGTCCAATATAAATTGCTTCATAATATATAGTGTCCTATTTAAGTTATGCCCTTGGTGAGGATAACAGGAAGGTTAGGTTTCTTTAGCTCTTCAGCCTATGACACAATTTCCATGCTGGTAGTTCCTTCCATCTTCTAGAGCACCTCTATTTCATTATGATGTTATTTGCTTACAGCTTAGAATAGTCTAAGCAGACTGTCTACTGACCATGACCAGGAGTCATATAATTGCCCATAGACTGAGCAGCCTCCACCCAGTTGAGAACCACACACGTCTCCACTACGAAGCTTGGTTAGTTTTTTTTTGCGTGTGTTTTATCATCAGTGCCTCTCCCTGATGGCATCCAGCACAAAACCACTTGGCAGGAGTGATGCCCACCTGAGTCCAAGTCACTGGGCAAATTCCATGTGACTTAGTTTATTGTAGAAACACCCTCCCAGGTCTCTTCCAATCCCCACTGAGACAAATATGGAAAATTAGAGGGGTGGTATTGGTGTACAAGAGAAAGTTTCCCTTTATAGATCCTGCCCAATATCACTGCCAATAGCGGCAATGATAATATGTCCCTTATAATACAAGTCATAATCTCTTTAAGGAAGCAAACAACATTTAAACTATTGAAATTAGTGAAATGCACATTTTACCAATTATGAGCATCATAACCTTATAACTCAATACAAAAGCTCAATATAATTATTATGAAGTTTATTTAAATGGTGATTGTCTCAAGTTCTATAGTTTCTTGTTCCTTCGTGTCTTCAGTGAAAGTGAACAAGAAAATGAAGTTCTAGTGTTTAGTTCTTTAGAGTAAGATACATGTATCATCTGGTGAGTCATTCCTCTGGAGATGCTGGATCTCATCCTGAAGTTTTCTGCTCTCAGCTTGGAAGCTCTCCTTGAGCTTTTCAGCCTCCTCCTAAAGAGTGATACATAAAACCAAAGAGCTTAGCAAAACGTAATGTCCAGATCTCTGCAGGAGGTGGGGGGAGGGAAGGAGCCCAAATCATTGACTTTCCCTTAGTTATTTTAATCAATCAGTAACAAAAGACAGACCCTGATTCCTCCTTTCTGTTCATGTCCATTTTACGTCTCACACTTGGTTTTCTACTTGTGTAATTCTTCTTCCATGCTTCTTTATCTAGCTACAGAAACATCCTCATCTCTCAATCCCTGAACTATTGGTGTTCCAAGAATTATATCCTAAGGTCCCTTCCCCCTTTGTCCTTAGGGAATCTGAGTCACATCTTGACTTCAATTCTCATGTATACACACAGGAATGTCAGATCTAGTATTACAAGGAGAGATTGATACAACAACTAGGTGTCTAGGTGATATCCACAATCAGGTGAGGAGTCTGAGCCTTAGATAAGGGAATTTGTTTCATGTCTCCACAGTTATGGGGTAAAAGTAGAAGGACAGTGTGGGGAGATCAGAAACACCAGGTTGAAAATATTGTCCTTCAGTGCAGGTCTGTAATTTCAAAATTGTCTTGGAGCAGTGTCTGGAAAACAAGGACCTACAGGTAGATCAGCCACCCTGGAGGAGGAGGAGGGTGTCCTTTGTCTCATAAGCGTGCTCACATAAGAATTTCAGACTAGGTTTGTAGAAACGAAAGCATTGTAGATCTCACTCACTGGGAAGGCTGTTTTGATAACTTGCTAGGATGTATGATATTGGCATTTAGTTATCTCTTTGGAACCTAATTTTTCTAATCAGAAAAATAAGGACATAATGGTTGTGATTCACAGTGAATAGATTAGATTAGAGAATATGTGTAAAGTGCTTTGTACAGTGCTTGGTAAATAAGAACTACTGTTAATTGAGTGATAATAATAGTAGAGGACTGGATGAAACAAGTTAAAGGCTTTCAGAACCAGTGACAATTAAGGAAGGGAAAGGGGCATAAACACAGTAATATGAAATTAATTTAGCAAGGTAATCTATGACCAGTGGAAACGACTAGCTAGAGCAATTAACAAGATAACAAAAAAGACTAATTACCGTGGGTTAGAAATATCCTTGGATTTTGCTTAACAAATTAATAGTGCTTATGCTGTGCCAAGCATCATTCTAAACACAAATATTGACTCATTTAAGTATCAAAACAGCCCTATAAAATAGGTATTATAACCATCTCCAAACAATATATTTATAATATATGTAATATATTTATAAGAAGTGGAGCTGGCTTTTTTACCCAGGCTGTCTGATTCCAGAGTCCTTGCCCTGAGCCACAATATTATGCTGCCTCTCCCACGTTGCCACTGCTTCATGTTTTCATCAATACAGAGAGGGGTATAGGATTAAAATCCAGAAATGAAATAACTGATGAGTACCTTGAGCCGAAGTTCTTGGTCCCTCTGTTGCAGGGCCTGCTGGTACAGTCTTTTTATCTCCATTTGTCTCACTTGTTCCCAATGGAGTCTCTCCCTCTGCTCCATCATTTGCTGGTGCTGCATTAGAATTGCCCGCAACCTTTCTTTTTCAGCCTTCATAAACTCTGCTTTCACACGTGCCTCTGAAAAGGAAGAAAATGGCAAACTTCTCTAGGATTAAAGTACCCTTCCTTCTGCCTCCCACTCACTTGTTATTGCTGCTAGTTCATAGAGAAGATTCCCTGGAGTCATATTTCCCCTCCAGGTAATCATATTGTAGCTGACGGTATGTACCCTATTCAAATATAGACTGAGGAGCTAAGAATGGCACGTCTTTGCCATTCTTGCTCTTGTTTAATGATCCCAGGTGAACCAGGCCAAATTAATTTAAAATGTATAGAATTTCTGTCTTGCATTTTTTTTTCTCCATTTTCTTCTCACCTTCCATCTCCTTTTCCCTTGCTGTGAGAACCAGATCTGTCTGCCAAATGGTATCACTCACAGACTCCTTGGACTGTAAATATTTCTGCAGAGCTTCCTCAGCCTAGGAACCCCAAAAAATGCAGTTAGAGCTAGGAAATGATTAGAAAAGTTATAAACCTCTTTATTTATTTTTCTTCCCAGCATCTTTTCCTCCCTGGAAGTGCTCAGTCTGTACTTGGTGAAACTATGTCAAGCCTTTTCTGTCAAGGGGTGGGCACAAGCTCCAGGCTGGCCTATTAGAGTACCCAAGGCCACTTGATGCAAAATATTTGGGTACAGGCGGGAAAATACTGCAGCTTGGGTGTTTTAAAGACTGATATGGATGGTGGGAAAGATGCTTTCTCTCCTGTGAGACTGAGGGCACAAAGGACTAGTTAAGCTGCGAGCTGTTAGTGTCATCTTTGCTGCCGTGTGGGGTGAGCCTGCCTGAGAATGACGCCAATGGTGAGGAAAACAGAACAGAAAGCTGGAGTTGAGATTGGAAAGAAAAAGGAAAGGGGAAAATTGATTACATTGTTACATGTAATCAACTGATTATGTTAAACTCTTGAACATATCTACACTTACAACTAAATTTAAACATTTTGCCTTTAGTTTATGTGAGCCAGTGAATTATCTTCTTAAGTTAGTTCAATTATTGGGATTCTGTACTGTGTAACCAAAAAAGTCCCTTTGTTGCAATTAGTGTTGAAGGTTGCGATAAAAGTCTGGTGACTATGGTGATAGTTCAGTTTAATACCACAGCTCTCATTCTTCCTGTCCAAAAAAAGAAGACCCCTAGCAATTCCCCATAATTAATACATAAAACTAGGGATACCTGTATTCCTTTCCTGGGCACCTGATAGTACTTTGCCTTCAGCTCTTCTCTCTTCTGAAGGAAGAGACGATGCCCCCCAGGTTTTGAATAAATCCCTTGCTTCACATCTTCTTCTAGAGGACAAAAAATATCCTGAAGTAAAGCTGAACAGCGATTCAGTGAAGCCTCCAAATTCCTTTTACAAAAGTCATTCTGCTTGGCTTCTAGCAGGGTCTTAAAGGGAAAAAGTCCCATGGAAAAGGCGTTAGCAACACTACAGTACTTTTAGAAATGGCTTACAAAAAGAATCTCTGTATTTTTTCTGTAAATTCAAGGACTACAAGCAATACTATATCCTCTCTACCAAACCTAGAGAAGTTCCAAGGATGATACACTGTAGAAAAATGACTTTACTTTTGTTTTTGAAATCTCCTGGAACCCCATTCTTTTGCTTTTTCTGCTTTAGATAGGCTCTTCAAACTGCAGATCTCTAGCCTCATGCCCTAATTTTAAATGCAACCAACTGTTTTACAACCATCCCAGTATTATACTGGGCTGGGATTCCCAATGAGGTAGAATGGATGAGTGTGTGCTATTAAACCTAGGGACATAATATTTTAGTAGATCCATTTGGCAATTCTGTATGCTTGATTAATAAAAAAGGAAAGTTAATTAGTACTTTATGAATACATTTTTTAAGGGATAAGATTACTTTTAAAAAAATTAGTCCATGGGTGTAACATAGTAAGTTGAGTTGTCTGCATGTGAAAGTTTCAGAATCTATAGGGTCCAGAGTAGTTACATGTTTATTTGTTTGGTTTTTTGTTTGTTTGTTTTCAGAATAATAGTGATATCTTGGTCACATAAGTGATAGTCATTGTCTCTCAGTCTACTAAGAATTGTTTCTCTTAATTAAGTCCTCATTTTGCCTCATTTTTACCTCATAGCAATACCTTGCCTATATTGCCCCTAAGCCCCATGAACTCCAGCAATAAAACTTAATTACCTCTAATTTTTCCTGGAAACCTTGGTCTATATCCTCGAAAGAGTTCTTCATGAAGACTTCCATAGCCCCTTTCTCACTGACCCTGTGCAGGTCCAGCAGCTCCTGGAGGGTTTCCGTGGGCAGCTGCAGCTTCTGGCCCATCTGCTGGTCATAGTGGGCAATGGCCTTTTGCACTGCGGCTGAGTTCTTAATCTGGGCCAAGGCCAGGACTTCGTTCTCCATGCAGGGCAGATCCCCATTGTTGATGGCATTGACATAGGTCCATACCAGGCTCTCTAGACCTTCACAGGAGGAAGAGATGCTTGAATTATTTGCAGCGAAAAGGGACATGCTCTGAACTGAGTAATTCTGAGAATGTTAATTTAGCGTATTCAGCCTCCTGCACAGTGTTCATGTGGCCCAAATAAGTTCCTTTGGGAAATCATGTGACCAAGAAGACAGATCTTTAATTCTTTGAGAAAAGAAAGTGTTCAAAGAGGAAAGTTCAAGATCTATGTGATGATCCACATTTCATCATTTTCTCATTGAGAAATGTGGAAATGGTTATATAAAATTGTGTGTATTCGTTTGATTAGAATACTATAGACCTTTTGCCTCTTTATACTTCCCATTCTTTCTCTCTTCCTCAGGCTTCTGTTTCCTTCAGAATTCCATTTTCTCCTCCACTTCAACCTGTAAAGCTCGTATGAGTGTTACCCTCATTGGAAAGATCACAAAGTAGGCCAATTAGACCAGTTCACCTTACTCTTTGTTGGAACATTCCTGTTTGTCTTCCTTGTCCTTAGCTATTTTTGTTTGCACTCAACTTCCCTTTAGAGCGTAGCAATAATTGACAAAGTTCCAAGACATAGAGTATTTAGGAACAACTGGACCAAGAAGTCTGCTCAGATTTCTTTAAGGGCTCTAGACAACTTGGGCATCTGCTTGTTTAACGTTTGTATCAAGCACATTCTATTTATACAGAGAATGTATGTGTTTTCCTCATCTTCTGCCTATCAAAGGCATAATAAGTATCCATGATATCGGTAGAACAAATGCTGCCAACTCATGTGGGTTAGTCTAGTTCAACAGTGGACCACTTACAGGTAGAACTTTTTTAACCTGACCTTTTCATCAGGTTATATTCCTAATTTATCTTACTTTGCAGGCATTGCTAAAAAAGCCTAGAAATATTTTTGGTACTCACCTGAGTTTAATAAATATGATACATATGGTTTTCTTGGTAGTAGCTGACTATGTATTTTCAACAGTGGAAGGAGAAAACTACAACAGTGCTCCCATTCTCTATTTTGGATTGAAGGAAAATCCTTGAAGAGGTACTCACGAGATCCATTGACCTTGATGCCTCCTGAAAGAGTTTTAGTCTTGGAATGGCTGAAGATGTAGGAACAGAAATCTGCCACTTGCTGTACAAATTCAGGATCCAGGTCATTATTATGCAGTGTCTCAAGCTGGGCAAGCTTCTTCCGATGAGTGGGCAAGTCAAAAATAAAGCATTTCTTTATTGGAAAGAATTTCTGTATACACAGACGGGGCAAATTAAAATTTTGAAGATGTTGATCGGTGCCTGAGGAAGGAAAAATAGGATTATTTAGTATAGGGTTAACTTTCATTTTAATCTCTTTCCCACAAATAAATGTGCTTTCTACCTACTGTTATTTATTTCACTACATTTTCACAAACCCTAAGCAAAAACTTAAAATGTGATCAATCAGGGAAAGGAAAATGGAAAAGTAACTTGCTCCAAGAACAAGGGAGTAATACAATTTAATATTGAATGTATTAGTTCACTTTAAATCAACAGTATTAATTATTTATGTGATGATTTAGTCAGGTGAGTAAATATAGGAAACTATAACTTTAACCAGCAACACACAAGAGATGATTTCTTGTGCTACTTTTCTCCCTCTTTCCAAAACTGAAGTCCCTGTTACCCTGCTTTGGCCTCAACGAATTCTCCAGGTACTCATCTGCTGTGATGGGTCGCCCATTTGCTTCCAGGTCAAGGTAGAAATCTCTCACAGTCCACACTAAGTCTGGACAGACGCTCATAAAGTCAGCTGCATTGTCTTCCCCATCAAGATCAGGTGAGGTAACTGTTCTGAGCAGATTTGACAGTTCTGTCACATAGCTGAGATGCAATTAAGGAAAACTGTTGGAAATAGAACTGCGTCTAAACCATATTTAATTCCATGCCCTCCTATATTTTTATACTGCCTTTGGGTTATAACCAATCCTCATTTCATCAGTAAATAAAAGGACTCTTTTTCTTGCCCCTTTTTTTCCCCAACATCTCTATTGGAGTATAATTGCTTTACGATGGTGTGTTAGTTTCTGCTGTATAACAAAGTGAATCAGCTATCCGTATACATATATCCCCATATCCCCTCCCTCTTGCGTCTCCCTCCCTCCCACCCTCCCCATCCCACCGCTCTAGGTGGTCACAAAGCACCAAGCTGATCTCCCTGTGCTATGCAGCTGCTTCCCACCAGCCATCCGTTCTACACTTGGTAGTGTATATATGTCCATGCCACTCTCTCACCTCATCCCAGCCCACCCTTCCCCCACCCCATGTCCTCAAGTCTACTCTCCACATCTGTGTCTTTACTTCTGTCCTGCCCCTAGGTTCTTCACAACCTTTTTTTTTTTTTTTAGGTTCCATATATATGTGTTAGCATACGGTATTTGTTTTTCTCTTTCTGACTTACTTCACTCTGTATGACAGACTCAAGGTCCATCCACCTCACTACAAATAACTCAATTTCATTTATTTTTATGGCTAAGTAATATTCGATTGTATATATGTGCCACATCTTCTTTATCCATTCATCTATCAATGGACACTTAGGTTGCTTCCATGTCCTGGCTATTGTAAATAGAGCTGCAATGAACACTGTGGTACATGACTCTTTGAATTATGGTTTTCTCAGAGTATATGCCCAGTAGTGGGATTGTTGGGTCGTATGGTAGTTCTATTTTTAGTTTTTTAAGGAACCTCCATACTGTTCTCCATAGTGGCTGTATCAAGTTACATTCCCACCAACAGTACAAGAGGGTTCCCTTTTCTCCACACCCTCTCCAGCATTAATTGTTTGTAGATTTTTTGATGATGGCCATTCTGACCGGTGTGAGGTGATACTTCATTGTAGTTTTGATTTGCATTTCTCTAATGATTAGTGATGTTGAGCATTCTTTCATGTGTTTGTTGGCAGACTGTATATCTTCTTTGTAGAAATGTCTATTTAGGTCTTCTGCCCATTTTTGGATTGGGTTGTTTGTTTTTTTGATATTGAGCTGCATGAGCTGCTTGTATATTTTGGAGATTAATCCTTTGTCAGTTGCTTCATTTGTAAATATTTTCTCCCATTCTGAGGGTTGTCTTGTCCTTTTTTTTTTTTTTTTTTTTTTTTTTTTTGTCTTGTCCTTTTAATGTTTACAATGTTTTCATTCTTGTGTTTGATACACAAGGACTCATGAACATAGCTGGTGAATAAAGCAGTTCTCTCTGGCTTTGGTGCCATCCTGGACAACAAAAGGATATTGCAAGAGGTCGATAGCCCTCTGGTCAATTGTGTTCATAGTATTATATACAAAGGTACTACTCAGTAGTAGTGCCAGTACAAATATCTGGGTGTCACTCTTCTTGTCACCCTAGAAGTCAGAACAAATTTCAGTCATGTCTCATGGCATTCCCATATGAACAGTTATTAAAAATAGACCCTTGGGCTTCCCTGGTGGTGCAGTGGTTGAGAGTCCGCCTGCCGATACAGTGGACACGGGTTCGTGACCCGGTCCGGGAGGATCCCACATGCCGCCGGAGCGGCTGGGCCCGTGAGCCATGGCCGCTGCGCCTGCGCGTCCGGAGCCTGTGCTCCGCAACGGGAGAGGCCACAACAGTGAGAGGCCCACGTACCGCAAAAAAAAAAAAAAAAAAAAAAAAAAAAAAAAAAAAGACCCTTGACTTACAAATGTTAGCCAAGACGAACAGAAATGGTTGTGAGAAACATATGAGCTTTGAATAGTTCTGCCATTAGCATTGATAATTTTATACAAAACCATATTTTGTTAACTTATCAGTCCCTCTTATAACTGGTTAGGCATTTGAAAAATGGATAGTCAAAGTTCGTGAAGGTAACCAGAGTGCTTAAAATCAAGATTTTCAATTGTGTAAAACAAAGTTGGTCTGTATACATAATACATGCATCTATTTTATTGAGTAGCTTTTATATACAAGATGGTTCGATACGTTTTTCTTTTTCTTTTTTTTTTTTTTTTTTTGTTTTAGAGAGAGGGATGGGACAAGTGACGGCATACAGCTAAGCTTCAGCACCAGAATTGCTCAAAGAGTAGGGATGTATTACGGCTACATATTCAGGAGCCTACTGGGGGTGAAGGATGTGAATAAACTGCACAGGTAATAAGGCAGTTCTCTGAATTGACTTGGTATTTCTCTGCTGTACAAATGGATCAGGAGCCCTGCAAAGGAGAACCTTCAGTGTATTCAATACAAACCTCTAAATGGTTCTCTCCCTCTTTTAGAACATGTAATCTAAACTGGATACTCCCAACCTTGGGCTCCAGGGCACTTTCTTTGCGTTGGGATCTGTACACAGAAGATGCAACAACAACAAAAAAGATGCTAAGATACAAAGATATACAGTCCCTGTACATGGGGGCCACTTCTGACAGTTCTCCAGGTGATTGTCTAATCTGGTAGGGATGAGAAAGGTAAAGTCCTTATCAGCCTGAGCCCCAGAGCCTCTTCTCCACAGACTACTGTCATACTTTTTCCCCTTGGTTTCAGATAATGTTTAAAATGTAAAATGGATCAGAAATAATTCTGCACAGGTCAGCAGGACTGGAGCAGAAACATGTTTTGATTCCTGGTACTGTCGAGATAAGTTTTTAACTACAGTCTCCATGTTACAGGTGAGGAAACTAAAGAAAAAAGGAGTTAACTATTTTGAATTGTGGTAAATTAAAGGCAAAAGGAAGACATAAAAAATGAGAGCTCAAGGGAAAGATCCAGTGTTGTGCTCGAGCCAGCTCACGAGAGCTGGCTGTGTACGTCTTTCCTGAGCCCTGAGTTTAGTGACGACTTTGGTAGCTTGGAGTGAGCTGTTATGGGAGTACTTGGAAAACTGGCAAGTACTACAAAGCAAGGCTTTTCTTCCCCAGTGGGCTGGTTGTTAGACACTTACCAGCGTAGAAGTGGAAAATTCCCACGTTACTCCTGTGCAAATGATAAAATGGATGAGACCAAAGGGGAAATAGAAGATTTGAGGAGACTTTTTCTTGCTTGTCAGAGTCCGAGAGCTCCTAGTGCCTGGACCCTGATTTGGACTCAAGTCCCACTGCCCTGAAGCTTACTGCATATCTCTATCCTCTACAGGGTCAGACTCATGACAGTGATTTTGTTCGTACCACCTTTCTGCAGTTCGGTTAAGTGCCTATCTCCATGTTAGCACAGCCTCCCAATTATGATTCTGGCTTATACATATATTTTTCTCACTTCAGGTTTCCAAACTTTGACTATTAAAAATAGAGAGGGGGAAAAAAGGTATACCCTGGTCAAGCAGAAGCACAAAAAAAAAAATCTCCCTGTGTAAAGAATGTTCAGGGATGAAGAGGTTGATTAAAAAGGAATCCTGGGCTTCACTGGTGGCGCAGTAGTTGAGAGTCCGCCTGCAGATGCAGGGGACACGGGTTCGTGCCCCGGTCCGGGAGGATCCCACATGCCGCCGGAGCGGCTGGGCCACAACAGTGAGAGGCCCGCGTACCGCAAAAAAAAAAAAAAAAGGAATCCTTGTTCCTTGCCTTCTCTATGTCTCCAAGTCCCTCCGTGTCAAGAAGAACCAGGATGTGGTTTGGCTTCTCAGGGTGAGGCACACACCACATCCAGATGCCCTTGGTGTGAGACTGCACCGTGGATCCAACAGAGAAACCTGCAATGGGGAGTGGAGAGGGTGTAATTGAGGAGGGGATCTGGAAATTGGAGACTTTCTTGATAACTGAGTTACCATTTAAGGAAAGCAAGATGAAGATATGGCAGAAAGTATAACCCAGTATTGATCTGAATTACAATAGAGGGATGAGATAATAAGAATACCAAGTACTGTAGGCTGGAAATTTGATGGATTTTTTTGCAAGAATATTACACTATTAAAATTTTAATCATTTGTAACTACATATGTAGAAGTATTTTAATGATGTCTTACCCTTATAATTGGAAAATAGTATGATTTTTCTAAGAAAAAAGGGGTGATATGTCAGAAACAGAACTCAACCCTTTATCTCCCAGAAGATAATTAACTATCTGTGGCCCAAACATTAGCTTTCAATATTCCTCCGCATCTCTAACTTCCTGTCCTTGCATCACCTTCCTGCATTCTGGGAGTGTGGGTGGACAGAAGGGACTTGGCTGGGCTTTGCTGGGGCCACTCACCCTTGTTCTTCCCAGCCAGCTTGTTCATCAGGTAGGATTTGCCGGTGCGGTAGAGGCCCACGATAGCCACCACCACAACGGGCTGCTGAATGGCAGACAGGATCTTCAGAGCTTTCGGATTAACCAACAGTAGCCCATTAATGTTCTCAATGAGGCACAAGGGTTCTGGCATGTGAACCACTGGGGCCATGTTCAGGGGGGTCACCTGACCTGCAAGGGAAGTGATGGGATAGACTGGAATTTCTAGACTTTAAACAGAGAAAAATCATTTTGCTTCCTCAACCTGCAGGCATACTACTCTGCAGCATGGCCTAAGTTTCTGAAGAAGTTTAAAAAAGACAAAAGAGCAAAGAGGGTCATAGCAACATATGTCTTAGTCCCTTCAGAGTTCTACTATAGGCTACCCCACTGGTTCTTAAATATTGGGTGGCCTTATGGAAAACCATTTTCTGAGACTAGTTTACTGCTATTCTGAGTCTGACGCTTCCCCACTGGTTTTGGCTGGCTTCTATTTCTTAGTTTTTACCTCTTTGAATCCCCAGATTGAATCTTTATGGCCACTATTTGTTACATGGCGCTTCTTGCTTTCACACTGTTATCAACTTGCTTTTCTCTAATTTAGGGCTATGTCCAGTCAAAGTGTATTATACTAAATCCTGCCAGGTCATTATGTAGCATTATCTAACAAATAACAGTTGTTTACTTCTTAAAGCTCTACTTTTAAAGAATTTTTTATGTAGCTATTAATGTGTGTTCTTCAGTCAAAACTTTAATGAGTGTTCATTTTATGAATGACAAAGTGAGTGAAAATACTTTCTTAAATAATACGTAACCATTTATTTTCTAATTTCTGGGCATCAATTTCTGTAACCTAAAGAGTCCCCAATAAAACGCGTTTAAGCTATCTGAGATTAAAACAAATGCTTGCTTTTCTGCCTTGCTACATCATAAAGAACAATTTTCTTCCATTTTAGAAGTGATTCTTTTCAACAGAAGCTAAAAATCCACCATCTGCTTGCCTCTTTTAAAAAACTGAAATCTTACAGTGCAAAGGTCTGGATTCCCTTGATAGCTTTTAAAAAGTTATAAAGACCCATTCTCCCCCTTTCTTCATAGCCAATGCCCCAGAGATTATCCAGATGACAGATAAATAAAAACAGAAACTGCTTGGCAACAGATAATATATCCATTGCAAATATCATCACGTCAGGGCATGGGAGCCAGGAAATGTTCAGTCCAAGCCACATCCAAAAAGAGGGGATCACACATAATTTTACATTCCCAAATGCAAAGTTTCTTTTTACTCTAATCCACTTCCAATGCAGTATTGGCACCTTATGCTTGTTGAGTTCTGTTATCTGATTTGTATATAGCAGGGGTCATAATCATTTCTAGGTTCGAAAGATATGGGGACCTGGCAGTGATGATCTATAACAGTTAGCTAGAAAGACAGAAGATACACAATCTACATCTATTTGCAGATTTTGGGAACCTACAAGCTCTTGTGCTTTGGAATGAGGTCACTAATGGGAAAGGAAGCTAGCCTGTCTGAATTTTCAGACCTCCTAATGAATAACATTTAGTGCTGTGTATCTATATTAATGAAAGTATTTTATACATTGTCCCCAGATGTTACCCGGGTAACATCTTTAATGTTTTTAGGACAGCCCAATCTCCAAAACCTCTCTGCAGATTCAATGTGTTTGAGCCCCATACATGACTATTACTCTATCATAACTCAGCCTATGATGTGTGCTCTGAGTTGCATTCTTCTCCCTAACTCTGTTAGAGCCCCATACTCTTTTGTAAATAAAAACAATGCAAGAATGCATCAAAACACACAGAAATACAAATATACATTTTGACTTTGAAATAGGGCAGATCTGATTTCTAATCTCAGACCTCCACCTGGCTCTCTGTGTGACACTGGCATTTCACTAAACACTCTAAGCCTATCTTCAGAAAAAGAAAGTAAATAAATAACTATTTATATACATTAGTATAACTGCTAGCTTAAAAAAGAGAGAGAGAGCTGTAGGAAAGGAAAAAATGTGTAAAGAAGGAAAATGCTAAGAAATATAAGAGAAAAGGCTCGGAAGGACTACTGATGGAGTTTCTAGAAGAAGACATCTCTGTTTTCAGTCATACAATTCTAGATGGGTTTTGTGTTACTTTTATGTTGGTTGCCTTTACTTTGTGTTGTTTTTGGTTTGAAAAGGAAAAAGCTCTTCTTAATGAGAAAAATGGAAATCAAGCAAGAAGGAGATGCGCGAAGTATGTGCCGTGAAAAGAAATTCAAAGGAGGAGAAAGTTTCAAGGAGTAAACAAAATTTCCAGACAGTGTTAAGTGATTCGTTGGGACTTCCATGGAGGCCCAGTGGTTAAAGCTCCACGCTTCCACTGCAGAGGGCAGGGGTTCAGTCCCTGGACTAAAGGTCCCAAGTGCCGTGCGGTGCAGCCAAAACAAAACAAAACAACAATGAAAAATACATAAAAAACAAAAAGTGATTCATAATAGTAGAATCATTAGAGGAGTGGAAACAAAGTCCGACACAAAAGGCCTTAAGGAATGAGTGGGTGCCAATAAATAAAGACTAATTCACTCAGGGTTCTTTCTAAAGGAAGAAATTCATCTGCAAAAAAGTGCAGGACTATGACTAAAATATACAGCCATTTTCATAAAACTTCTTCATTGTTCATTCTGGGTTTCAACTTTTTTCTTTCTTCTTTTTGTCCTTAACAAGGTAAGCAAACCATTTACATTACATTTCGTTCAATGCTCTTTCTCATGAAAACAGTACAGTCATAGTTCTTCAAAAGTTAAGGTTTCAGTTTGAAGGATCTTTATCAGGTTTTATCAAAGGTAACTTAAGTGGCAATTATGATCCCCACAGATCATAGGGTGGCAAAGGAAGAAAAACAGTATGAAGACATTTCAAACTCTCAGTCCCCACACGTGCTCTTGTCTAATTCAGCGGAACTGGCACTCAATGAATTCTGCTGCCTGTCTGACAACAACACAATTTACCTTTAATAAGAGCTGATACTCCACGTTGAGCTCAGCTGCAATGTATCGTGAACAGACTTTTTAAGACATCCTGACCCTTTCCACCCTTGCCCCAGACTTACCTTAACGGTGAAATCAGTAGCAGAGATCTTTTAGAGCTGGTAAGAAAGGTGCTTCAATGAGAAATTGGCAAGAGTTCTAAATCTGTCCCTCAGGTTAGCTGTGTTGGTTTCTGATATACTTTTTTCTTATCCAGTCCTGGAGATTTCTTTTCTTTCCACTCCACTCTACCAGAGGGCGGAGGATTACAGTATGAAACAACTGAAAGTGGAAGGGGTTTTTGAAGTGTCGCTGCAGGAAACTGAATCCCCACCCAAACTGAAACCACAAGCCAATCTGAAACCACAAGCCAGATTGTACATGGAAGAGAACTTGGAAATCATTTGCATTTTTTTCTACTCCAAACTGTCCTCGGGGCTGTGAGAAACCATAATAAGTCTACAGTAACAGTGAATATAACCCCAAGGTGTGTTTACATTATGTGAGTTTACCATTTGTGTTTGTCTTTTGTTTTTGTTTTTGCTTGGCTGCACTGCGCCGCACGTGGGATCTTAGTTCCCCGATGGGGATCCAACCTTTGCCCCCCACAGTGGAAACGCAGAGTCTTAACCACTGGACTGCCAGGAAAGTCCCCATTTGTTTGATTTTAAGGAACCAGCCTTCCTATGCAATTCAGGTCATCTCCTGCTAAACACTTAGGAATTTTGATAGAATTTTTTTTCTGAGAAAACTTGAGTTTGACACACAGAATAAACTGCTGTATAATTTCAATGAAGAAAAATTCACTTCCTAAATAGACAAACTAGATGCTAAACAATTTTAAAGAACTTAAAAAAAATCAGTCATTAAATGGTCAACAGATTTTTGTAACTGCATCTTTCATCAGTCAGGCAAACATTCAAAGCAAACACTTTGAATGCCTACTACACACTGCAGTGTTCAAAGAGAAGCAAGAAACCAACAATCAAGAAGCATCATAATCCCTATGAGGAGATTTTGCTCTAGATGAATGCAACCTACAGCCTCCTTTGCCTCCCTCAAACCCAGTCCTCCCCAACATGCAAATATTTATTTGGTTGTCTTCCTTATTTTCAACTACTGTCCGGTAGCGTTGGCACATTGTTTTTCAGAGCTTTGTAACTTAAATCTTTCAACACCCAAGATACTAATAATAGAAAGTTCTCTATGTCTTATTATTATTATTACTGAGATATAACTGACATATAACATTGTATTACTTTTAGGTATAAAACACAATGATTTGACATATGTATATATTGCAAAATGATTACTACAAAAAGTTTAGTAAACATCTGCGACCACACAGTTACATTTTTTTTCTTATGATGAGAACTTTTACGATATACTCTTTTAGCAACTTTCAAATATACAGTAAAGTATTCTTAGCTATAGTCACCATGTTGTGCATTATATCCCAGGATTTATTTATAACTGGAAGTTTGTACTTTTCGACCACCTAACACATTCCACCTTCCCTCCCCTCACCTCTGGCAACCACCCATCTGTTCTATGAGTTCAGTTTATTGTTATTTTTTAAGATTCCACATATAAGTAAGATCATACAGTATTTGTCTTTCTGTCTGACTTATTTCACTTAGCATAATACCTTCCAAGTCCATCATGTTGTCACAAATGGCAATATTTCCTTCCTTTTTATGGTTGAGTAATATTCTATCACATATACATACCACATTTTCTTTATCTACTTATCCATTGATGGATAGTTATGTTGTTCATACATCTTGGCCATTGTGAATAATCTTGCAATGAACATGGAAGTGAATATATCTCTTCAAGGTAGTGTTTTCATATCCTCCAGAGATATACCCAAAACTGGAATTGCTGGGTCATGTGGTAGTTCTATTATTAATTTTTGAGGAACCTCCATACTGTTTTCCATGGTGGCTGTGCAAAATCTATATTCCCACCAACAGTGCATAAATGTTTGCTTTCTCCACATCCTTATCAACACTTGTTACTTATTGTCTTTTGGATAATAGCCATTCTGACAGGTGTGAGTTGATATCTCATTGTGGTTTTGATTTTCCTTTCCTTAATAATTAGTGATGTTGAACATTTTTTTCAGTTACTTGTTGACCCTTTTTATGTCCTTTTTGGAAAAATGTTTATTCAGGTCCTCTGCCCAGATTTAATCAGATATTTTTTTCCTACTGAGTTGTATGAGTTCTTATATATTTTGGATATTAACTTCATCAGGTAGATGATCTACAAATATTTTCTCCCATTCTGTAGGTTGCTTTTTCATTTTGTTGATGGTTTCCTTCACTGGGCAGAAGATTTTTCATTCGATGTAGTTACATTTGTTTATTTTTGCTTTTGTTGCCTTTGCTTATGGTGTTAAATTTTAAAAACACTTTGCCAAGACCAATGTCAAGGAGATTATCCCTTTGTTTTGTTTTAGGAGTTTTTTGGTTTCAGGTCTTAACATTCAAGTCTTTAATCCATTTTGAGTTTATCTTTGTGTGTGGTGAAAGATAGTGATCCAGTTTCTTTCTTTTACATGTGGCTGTCTAGTGTTCCCTAAACTACTTATTGAAGAGACTATTCTTTCCCTGTTGCATCTTCCTGGCTCCTTTGTTGTAAAATAATTGATCATATATGTGTGGGTTTATCTGTAGGCTCTCAATTCTGTTCCATTGATCTATGTGTCTGTTTTTATGCCAGTACCATACTATTTTGATTATTATAGCTTTGTAATATAGTTTAAAAGCTAGATGCATGATGGCTTCAGTTTTGTTCTTCTTTCACAAGATTGCTTTGACTATTCAGGCCTTTTTGAGATTCTATACAAATGTTAGGATTTCATTTATATGAAAAAACTTTGCTGGATAGAGTATTCTTGGCTGAAAGTTTTTACCTTTCAGTATTTTGAGAATGTCATTCCACTCTCTTCTGGTCCATACAGTTTATTCTGAGCAACTGCTGATAGCCTATTGGGGATTCCTTTGTATGTTAAAATCTTTTTTTCTCTGGCTGCCTTACAATTCTTTCTTTGCCGTTGACTTTTGACAGTTTTAATATAATATATTTTGGAGAAGGTCTTTTTGCATTGAAGTAACTAGGTGTTCTCTTTCTTATCTTCATGGACTTGAATATCAAGTTCCTTCCCCAAGCTTGGGAAATTCTCAGCTATCATTTCTTTAAATAAATTCTCTGCTCCCTTCATCTGCTCTTCTTCTGGGAAACGCATTATCCTAATGTTGCCCTTCCTAAAAGAGTCGGATAGTTCTTATAGAATTTCCTCATTTTTTAAAGATCGTAATTATCTTTCCTCTTCTGCCTGTATTATTTCTAGATTTCTGTCTTCACACTGACTAATCCTCTCTACCATGTGGTCTGCTCTATTTCCAACACTTTTTAAAGCATTCTTCATCTTGTTTATTGAGTCCTTCAGCTCCAGAATTTCTATTTGACTTTTTCTTAGAGTTTCAATCCCTTTAGCAAAGTATTCCTTCTGTTCATTTATTCCTGAGCTCATTTTACTGCCTTTCTGAGGTTCTAGTGAATTGTCACTTTCTTTTTGTGATACAGTGTTACTGTTGTTCTTCATGTTGTGATGAGTTGTTTGTTCCTCTGCTGGTGCGTTTGAAGTAGCGAACACCTTTCTATAAAGCTGTGTGTGTGTCTGTGTGTCTGTGTGTGTCTGTGTGTGTGTGTTTTACTTGATTCTAATGATTCAACAGGTTAGAAATTAGAAATGAGAGCCTGTCTTTTGTTTTCCAGTAGGTGGCGCTATAGCACAGGTTTTTGATTTCTGTAACCTGCGTGACTCTGGTTGGTTATATTAGAAAGTTGGCACTTTCCACCCTCCACTGCCTCTGTCAGAGGTGTACTTTGGTGCCTTCTTGTCCTTGCTTGTATCTCTAGGGTTGTTAGGGCCTTGCTACTGCTCGTGTCCCTGGAGTCGCAGTCCGGGGCACCAAAATGGCAGGTCCTTCCACCGCATCCAAGATCTCCTGAGTCATAGGCTCCACCTCTGCTGGGGGAGGAGAAGGGGGAGGGGGAGCTGGGATCATGGGCGCTTCTGCCATATCCAGGGTTGCTAAGTTCGCTGACAACGCTGCTGTGGGTGGTGATGGATGAGAGGGCTGGAGTTGTGGGTGCCTCTGTAGCTGGAGGGATGGTGTCACAGGTCCCACCGCTGCTGCTGCCTAGATATCTGTCTCCACAAGCATTGCTATGGCCAGGAGGTCAGAGTCGTGTGTGCCACCTCCCTTGCTGCTCCTGGGTTCTCTGTGGCTGCCAGCTCAACTGCTGCAGCTGGGGGACAAGTACTGCAGGCACTGCCTCCACTGTTTCCCCAGTTCTGCATCCTTTGTGTGTTACAGTTCACCCACCTTTAGATGTACAGGTTTATGGAATTCTGGTGTGTTGATCAGAGGTATCTATGCTGAATTGTGGATGTTTAATGGTTGTACGTTGTAGGGGGGAGACAAAGAAAGCATCTGTCTTTGCCCTAATGTTGATGTCACTCCACAGTGTTCACTTTAAAAATATTTATTGGAAAACCATATACATAAAGAGAAGTGACCAAATTACACATCTACATTAGATACTTTTAGTATCTAATTAGATACTTTTAGTATTAGTATCTAATTAGATAAAAAGTATCTAATTAGTATCGATATTAGATACTTTTCCAAAAGTAGATATGTTCTCGTGCTTTCATGTCAGTAAAGGAATAGATATTTACAAATACTCCCAGAAGCTCAGTCATAGAACCTTGCAATTTCAACTCCCTCCTCCCACAGGGAAACTGGTAGATAGCCTCTGACATGGCTCCCAATGATCCTAGCTTCATTACACTATTCCACTTCCTAGTATTCACACCCCTGCGCAATCCTCTTCCCTCTGACAGTGGGCTGAGTCTAGTGAATTTCTTCTAAAAATATGGTGAAAGTTGTGAGGTTTTACTTCCATGACTAGGCTATAAAAGACTGATCTCTCTCTCTCTCTCCCTCCCTCCCTTCCATTCTTGGTTTGGTGACACTGGTGCAGCCAGTTGCCATGGTAGAGACACTCACATGGCAAGACATTGAGAGTGGTCTCTAGGCAACAGCCAGTGAGGAATTGAAGCCTTTAGCCCCAGATTCATAATGATTAATGCTGCCAACAACCACAAGAGTAAGGTTGGGATGTGAATCCTTCCCTGTCAAGCCTTGAGATAACTGCAGTCCCAAATGGCACTTTGCAGCAGGGAGAGACCTTGAAACAGAGGACTCACCTAGATTCTTGACATTCAGAGTCTGTGAGATAATAAATGTTGTTTTTTCAAGCACTAAATTTTGGGGAAATTTGTTTTGTAGTAACAGATAACTAATTCCGAAACTTTAATCTGACTTCTAACACCATAGATTACTACTGTCTTTCATCTTAATCTGAATTAAATTATACAGGATGTTTTGTTTTTGTATTTCACTTCTTTTGCTTAACATTATGTTTTTATAGTCGTTCAGGTTGTTGAGTTCAGTAAAAACATATTACTTCATATATTAATGAATAGTTTTCAATGTGGTTGTCTCAATTTATACTCTCACCATCAATGTATAAGAATTTCCAATGTTCCACATACTAACCACCGGTTAGATATGTCAGACTTTTAGAATGTAATCATCTTGGTGAGGGTGTGGTGAGTGTAGTAAATGCAGGTTTACTTTGCTTTTCTTTGATAATCAGAGAGTTTAAGGATCTTTTCATATCTATCGCTTATTCGGATATCCTTTTTGTCACACCTATTCAAAACTCTTGCTTATTTTTCTAGTAGGTTGTCTTTTTTATTTCTTGATATAAAGATTGCTTTATATATTCTGAATCTGAGCTGTGTGTATGTGTGTCTGTGTGTATAGATCTAAACTCATCAATTCTTTATTTCTGTTTAATGTTCTGCGTCCTATTTCTCAACCCAGAGGATGTAAAAATAATGT
This sequence comes from Stenella coeruleoalba, assembly GCF_951394435.1. Lineage (NCBI taxonomy): Eukaryota > Metazoa > Chordata > Mammalia > Artiodactyla > Delphinidae > Stenella > Stenella coeruleoalba. The sequence continues at coordinate 78,191,861 of NC_137169.1, forward strand.
CTTTGTTATTTTCAAAAAAATTTATTTTTCTTTCATATTTTGATCTACAGTCCACCTGGAATTGATTTTTTTTGAATGCCAGCTGGTATTGAGCAGTGCACCTCCTGGATGTTCACCTGGCTTAAAAGGAGAAATGATCAGACATAGATTATATACTGATTCATGGCCTAATGGACAATGGTTTGGCTGGATGATCAGGGACTTAAAAGGAACATGACTGGAAAATTGGTGGGAAAGAATTTGGAGAAAAGGTATGTCTACTGTTCTCTCTGAATGGGTAAAAAACATGAAGATATTTGCATCCTGTGTGAATTCTCACCTAAGTGTGACCCTCAGCAGAGAAGGATTTTGGTAATCAAGAGGGAAGGTGGCAGGGATGGAGGTCATACGTGGGCTCAGCAACATGGACTTCTGCTCACCAAAGCTGCTCTGGCTACCACCACTGTTGAGTGTCTAGCCAGTAGCGGAGATCAACACCAACCACTGACATGGCCCATGATACTGCCTTCTCTGCATGTAATGCTTTTGTCAAGATTACTATCCGTGGACTTACAGCATGCCTTATCCACCACACTGGCATTCCACACAGCATTGCTTCTGATCAAGGAACTCACTTCACAGCAAATGAACTGTGACAATAGGCCCATGCTCATTGAATTCATTGATCTTACTGTTCCCCACCATCTTGAAGCAGCTGGCTTGATAGAACTGTGAAATAACCCTTTTAAAACTCAATTACAGTGCCAGCTAGGTGTCCACAAACCTTGCAAGGCTGGGGCAGGTTTCTTCAAAATACTGTATATGCTCTGAATCAGTGTCCAATATATGTTGCTGATTCTTTGACAATCAAGACTCTTGAGTCCAGGAATCAAGGGATAGAAATAGGAGTGGCACCACTCACTATTACCACTAGGAACCCCCTAGGAAAAGTTTTGCCTCCTCTTTTCACAACTCTATGCTCTGCTAGTTTAGAGGTCTTAATTGCAGAGGTAGGAATGCTTCCACCAGGAGACACAATAAAGATTCCAATGAACTAGAAGTTAAGACTGCCATCTGGCCACTTTGGTGTCCTTGTGCCTCTGAATCAACAGGCAAAGAAGGGAGTGACAGTGTTGGCTGGAATGATTGACCCTGATTACCTAGGGGAAATTGGACTACTACTCCATAATGGAGGTGGGGAAGAGTGTGTCTGGAATATAGAGGATCCTTAGGGCATCCCTTAATATTACCATGCATAATTGTTAGTGAAAGTGGGGTTCAGCTGCTCTCCACTTGAAAGCCAATAAAGAGGCAAGGTTGGTGGAAAGGACAGTTTGCTTTATTTTGGAGGCCAGCAACTGGAGAGAGGTGGACTTGTGTCCAAAGGCCAACTCCCCCCACTGATAGTCAGTGGGAAAGAGCTTTTAAAGGGAAATTTCAGGGATGTATAGGCAGGAGGAGGGGGCTACATGCAGAAGTAGCACAGTAAACTCTGACAGTCATCTTGAAATTGGTTGTGCAAGGGGCTCAGCATCATCTCGATTGTTTTAAGTAGTGAATCTCCAGTTCCAGGATCGGTTTGTTCCCATTTCCCTGAGGCCGGTTCTCAGAATTGCGGCAGCTTATGTCATGGCTACAGTCTGGTCATCATGTAGTTAACTTCTTTCTCCTGGTGGGGGTCTCAGTACCTAGAAGACAGCTCACACGATATGGCTCAGAATATTATCTATAGCCCTTGAAGAGGGAACTAAAGGTCCTTGTCTTTGTTTAATGTCTAAACTAATATTATTTGGTCTTGTTTGACTGTTTTCTTTGCTTCTATATTTTCTCACTTCTCTGATTAAACTTATTCTTTGGATAAAGTTTTCCTACAGACAAAAGGCAGGCGGAGGACATGGGGGGGGAAGGACCAGAGGCCCTGCTCCGTTTCATAATGATTAAGGTCAACAGAACACTAAAACAACCCAATCCAGGCAGGACTACTAATGGTCCAGACCCTTCAGAAATGAAGGTTTGGGTCACCCCATATCATGTAAAGAACCATGACCAGCTGAGATGCTTGTTAAAGGCAAAGAGAATATGAAGTGGGTAGTAGCAAAAGGTAGTTATACATACCACATGACTAGTTACAGAAACACAGACTGTAATTGTCATGAGTATTTCCTCCTTATTTAGCTATAACATGTTTGCATGTATGTGTATATATACAAATTTTTGTTTTCTTTCCTCTCTTAGTCTTTCAAGTAACATAAGACTTACTGATTTTACATCATAGTTTTAAGCACTGTTAACTTTACATCACAGTATTTAAGTTATGGGATATCAAGGAGAAGAGTAAACATTACTCAAGAACTTTACCTCCTTTTCTGGGGAAGGGATTAGTGCACTTTTGAATGTGTGTACTATAGCTGTATCATGTTATATGGAACTATGACCTTGTTATTGTCTTTATTTGGAGAATAACTATGATTTAAGGAACTGTGTATGGGTGCCAAATTGACAAAAGGTGAACTTATGATGGTTAATCTTATGTTTCAACTTGACTGGCTTTGGACTGCCCAGATTAAACAATATTTCTGAATGTGTCTAAGAGGGTGTTTCCAGATGTGATTAGCATTTGAATCAGTGGACTCAGCAGATTGTCCTCTCTAACATGGTGGGCAAAATCCAATCCACTGAAGACAGGAATAGAACAAAAAGTATTGGAAGGAGGAATTCATTCCTTTTTTTCCCCTGTTGCTTCACTGTTGAGCTAGAACATTTCATCTTCTCCTGCCCTTGGAATGGAATTTACACTAATGGCTTCCCTGGTTCTCAGGCCTTGGGACTCAAACTGAATTCACGACCAGCTTTCCTGGGCCTCCAGCATGCAGATGGCAGGTCATGGGACTTCTCAATTAATTACAAGAGCCAAATCCTTAATGTATGTGTGTGTGTGTGTGTGTGTGTGTGTGTGTGTACAGATAGATACATAGATAGATAGACATATTATCTTTTTATTTTTATATCTATCTATCTGTACACACACACACACACACACACACACACACACACACACACACACCCCTACCTCTAGATAGGTAGGTAGGTAGATAGATAGATGGATAGATAGATAGATAGATAGATAGATCCATCTCCTATTGGGTCTGCTTCTCTAGAGATCCTAACTAATACATCCCCTAAAGGGAAAATCAGATCAAAGAATGACTCCATTTTATTCCTGTGATATGACATTTAGGTGGTTCTCCAGGGCTGGCTGAGACCATACTGAGTCATTGTCTGATCTATTGTAGCATGAATTTTCAGTCATGGTGAAGGTGAACACTCAGTTTTTGGATTGGAATTTATGTGAGGTAGAGTTGGAAACAGCAGCTCTTATAAACCCTACTCTCAAATGCAGGCTATATAAAAATCATACATTAAGTGTAGTAGATTCCATTAAAGGTGTACTGAAGGGGGCATCTCTTTTCCTAAGACTTCTTTTCTCATCACAGCTTTGATGGGTATACAAGCCTTCTGCTCCACCAAAACTCATTCTCTTTCTACCTTGATGACTCCATTCTCTCTTCCTTACTCTGTCTGCTTTCCTCTACTCACTACCTTGCTTTTTGGAATAAACAGGTTTCTACTGGGACTTACATCCTTGTATTTGCTACCTCTGCTCCAACAGGCATGTCAATAAATTTTTACAGACATGAACATTTCCCCTTCCAGCAAGAATTTTGGTGTGAAATGTTCACTACTAAACATATGCTTTACCTTTTTATAATATGTTATCCCAGTAGCTCTTCCACTGCTAGAGAGTAGGGGGCTGAATTAAAAATGTGGGGCATTGTAAATTGTGCACAGACACCTGTGCTCTGGAAACCATGTGAAAAAATGTCCTACAGGAGTCCAGAGGCATGCGGCTTAAAATGAATTATACATTTTGCGAGCTCTGAGTCTTTGGTGATGTTTCCAGACAAGCAGAAGCTGCATGTGAAATTTTTCTAGCCAGGGAAACACAGGGGGCCACAGTGGAAAAAGGAGGTATCTAGTAACCATCTTCAAAGCCATCCTCAGGAACAGTGGCTTCATTGTCCTTTGAACAATTTTTATGCAGTCTGGTACAAGTTTAAATATTTTAAGAGTCATGTTCTTGTTTTGCTAGAACAGAAGAGCAGCTGATTTCCTAGAATTGAGCCTGTTATAAAAGTAACTGTTTATTGCTTTCAGTTTCGATATGAATTCCATCCCAGAACATGCTGTTTTGAGTAACTGAATTGACCTAAGGGATTATTTTCCTGGCTGGAAAACATTGAGTAGGAAAACATTTACAGTAGGTCATTTAACAACATAATATCTGGAAATGCCTGTAACTTTTGGGGGCTATGGAGGGAGTTCCAGCGCTTCCCTTTTATTGTTGCTTTTCAGGAGCAAGTGTGTGGCATTTAGATCTTTTAAATCTTTCTACAAACAGGCTGATCGATACAGGAAGCTGCAGAGGGAACAATTGATAGGGCTGATATCATGACTTATAATCATTATTTTTGATTGTTTTCAATTCATTCTCCACTCAGTAGGCAGTGATTTAAAAAAAAAAAAAACACACACACAATGAATTCTGTTGTTTTTATGCCCAAAAGTTTTAAAAAGTTAAAAGCTTCCAGTTGCAGTGCGTATAACATCCAGTCTCCTCTGTGACTTGCAAGAATCGACATAGTCTGGCTCCTGCCTACCTCCTCTCTAAACCCAAGCTATCTCTACTTTACCACATGGGCCTTCATTCAGGACCAAACACACCAAGCTGTTCCTCAGTGAAGAGTTTTGAACAAAGTCTCCTTCTACTTGGAACTCCATTCCCTCCTTCCTTTCCTGACTCAATCTTCTCCTAGTAAAAATTCATCTTACATGGAAGCAACCTAAATGTCCATCCACAGATGAATGCATAAAGAAGATGTGGTACATATATATTCCATGGAATACTACTCAGCCATAAAAAAGAATGAAATAATGCCATTTGCAGCAACACAGATGGACCTAGAGATTGTCATACTAAGTGAAGAAAGTCAGACAAAGACAAATATCATGTGATACCACTTATATGTGGAATCTAAAAAATGATACAATTAACTTATTCACAAAACAGAAACAGACTCACAGACATAGAAAACAAACTTATGGTTTTCAAAGGGGAAAGCGGGAAGGAAGGATAAATTAGGAGTTTGGGATTAGCAGATATAAATAACTGTATATGAAATAAACAACAAGATCCTATTGTATAGCACAGGGAACTATATTCAATATTTTGTAATAAACTCTTGATATAATGGAAAAGAATCTGAAAAAGAAAAAATATATATATATAATTGAATCACTTTGCTGTACACCAGAAACTAACACAACATTGTAAATCAACTATACTCCAATAAAAAAATTCATCTTAACTCTCATTTTCCCAGGGAGGCATTTCTGACCAACAAATCTACATTGGGTTACCCCTCTACACTTCTTCATGCATCCTGGACTAGTCCCTTACAATGCTTTTCAGAAGCTGAAATATTACACTTATTGGTGTGACAATTTGTTGATGTCTTACTTGTGAACTAAAAAACTTTATGAGCATGGGGACCATGGCTGTTTTACTAACCACAGTATTCCTCCTGTTTTCCCCAATGCCTTCCACAGTGTCCAGCACATGGTCAGTGGTTGATAACTATTTATTGAATAAATAAATGCAATCATGTTTAAAAGCACATGCCCTATGTCAGTCAGGTCTACATCTGAGTTTGGCTCACAGCATCCTGGGTGTTTGACCTGGTAGGACATAATGTGGGAAATCTACCTCAAGATGCTCAAACATGACTTCATGAATATGACCTCCTTTACTATTGTACTTGTTACCATCATTGTTGTCATCATCATCATTATCATCTTCTCATGTTCGATTTAGCTTCATGGTTCTATGACCGAAAAGAAACCCTTGTCTCTGTGAAATACGTATGTTGTACAAGAGGCAGTAACCTTAGGGGTTTTACTTAGATTTGTCTTATAATTTTCATGATGGTGTTGGATTTTATTCTGATATAAGTTCTTTACTTAATATTATTCTGAGTAGAAATAAAAAGGAGAATTACAAGATGCTTCTGATTCTGGCAACATTTTTTTCTTTTTTTATTAATTTTTATTTTATATTGGAATATAGTTGGTCAACAGTGTTGTATTGGTTTCAGGTGTATGAGTGCTCTCTGAAGGGTCCAGGGCCCCAGGTCGTAGTGGGTTCTGGTTGTCAGATGGGCTAATTCTGTGTATCTTGAGGTGCTCCGCCCCAAACCTGACCACCAGAATTAGGTGACAGTGGCAGAGCTACCCAGCAAATATTCTTCCCAAAGTGTAGGAGAAATGATCAAACCTGAAGAAAGAGATCAAGTCCTTATAACTGAGGAAAGCTGTAGCTAACTTTTGCTAAGATTGTATGCCCAGTATATTTCACCAAAGTTTGACAGAATCAGCATCCTTGATGCCTTTTTTCTTTCTCTTTTCCTTCTTCTGTCTTGTTCTCTTCCTCTTCTCTCCTTTTCATCCATTTTGCTCCTCCCACTTCCTGGAATATTATACACAGCCTGTTGAATCAGAGATATCTACTTACAACAAAGTTCATTCCACACATTATTTTGTTAGCTGCCATGGATACACCATATCCAAATAAATATAAACTGTCTGCCACTATGAAGAGGTAGAATCATTAAATATACACACATTATTTCAGACTAGTAATGCTTCTGAAAGGTTATTTTTCTTTTAGGAAACGTGTTTATTTCAAGATGACTCAACGTAGACTCAGGAAAACTGTTTGGAATCATTGACTTAAGTTGAACTTAAGTACCCTATGACCTGGCCATTTCACTCCTAAGTACACATCCAACAGAAATGTAGTTACATGTGCATAAAAAATAGGGACAGAATGATCTAAGCAGCAGTATATATAAAAGCTCTGAAGTGAATGTAACCCAAATGTCCATCCACAGTAAAATAGCTAAATAATCTGTGATGTATTTGTACAATGGAATGTCTTATAGTAAAGAAAATAGTGAAACTATAGTTAAACCCAACAACACGGATTAACCTCACAGTTATAATATTGAGGAAAACAAACTGGACACAATAGAATACATGTTGTTGAATTCCAGTTACGTAAAGCTCACAAAGAGGCAAACTTAGCTTCTGATGAGAAAAGTAAGGAGAGTAGGCATGTTTGAGCAGGATGGAGGGGTTATTGAGTGAAAGGGGCATAAGAAAGTTTCTGGGGTATTGAGACTGCTTCCTTTTTTATTTTTTTTGCCTAGGTAACAATTACAGGAATGGGTTCATTTTGTGTGTTTCACATACTGAACACTTTTGAGCTGAGCACTTTTCTGTTTCTATGTTATGCTTTCATTTAAAGCTTTAAAACTTACTGCAAAGGTTCTTCTACTAATGAAAGGGCCACTTAGGACATTTACTTATAAATGCTGTACCGCAAAACAAAGTTGAAACAACAAAAATAACAACCGCAGCAAAAAAAAAAAAACCCACAGAAAATAAAACTCTTGCTTCTTTTATGTCTCAGTTAGTAAATAGAATTTGGACCCTTTTTGTGGAAAATCTGGACAATTTAAAACCTGATCTAAAATTCAGATTCTTATCCAAGCTATCAGGAATATAGGCTCAGATGAGGAAATGACCAGTAAGTCAACAGATTTGTGGCTATATGCAGTGTTTATCTGAGAGAAATTGGGGAAGAACTCAACAATTTACCTGTCTCTCCTCTTGCCTTCTCTAACTTCTTCTGTCTAATTAATATTTTGCAAATGATAAGGTTTAAAGTTTATCCTCACCTTCTGTGGGTGTGAAATTTCTGAGTCAACTTCAGGACAAAATTTGATACTCCGTTTTCGATTAATATAACTGAGAATGAAAGTGAAAGTGGAGCAGGGCTACATTGAAATCTGACTAATGCTCAGAAGTCACATGTTTTTCTTCTGACCAATGAAGTCTTCGTTTGCGACAGAGAACAAAAAATCATTTCAGAGACGATAGAAAGGTTATGTGAACTTTGTGATCTGAATTTCCTGTCTACCGATCTAACCCCTTCCCAGATAACCCAAAGTGATTTATTGCATGCAGATAAACTTGAAAATATTGATAAGAATCATTTAATTTGTGGTATGTACAATATGGATCTAATTAAAAGAAACATAAATCAGTAAGGCAAGGATAAAATCCTAGAAGAATAAGCACACTAAAATTAACAGCATTTCTAGGTCATTGCAAGGATTGAAGGGTATTTTTATATTTTTGTGTGTTTTGCAAATTTATTTCCAATGAATGTGAATTATCAATATTTTTCATTATAAAAGTACACATATATGATGATATTTTCCAATTTGAAAAAGAAAACTATTTCAAGTAATATTTTCTGAGTATTTTCTATGTAGCAGGTATTGCAATTCAACTAGTAATTTATTGGCTAAAGTATTTAAAATGCACTAACTACATCCAAAACTCTATCAGACATTAGAGCCCAACTGGCCATATTTATGTTGTTTATACTAAGAGAGGTCATAGGAAATGCTGCTTGGACTGAAATATTGTCCTGGTCCCCATGGTTTGGACAGAACCTGGGCATTTGATGTAGTTGCGTAGACCAAAAAAGGTATTTTATCCTGGTGAGCAAATAAGAAGGCAAAGCTTCATGATGACAGCAGATTAGGAATGGGACAAATTATTATTTTATCCATGTGATGATTTAAATTATACAGTTTATGCATCTTTTTTTCACTTTACATTGAATCCTGCAGATTTTCTCACATTACTTAAAATAGTATTTCCCTCTTTATTTTAGTGACTGTATTCCTTTATGCATATGTCCCATGACTTACATTTCTAGTACCTGACAGGTGGATTTTGGAGTTGTTTCAATCTTTTGCTCTCACAACAATGCTGCAACAAATATCCTGGGACATAAGTCATTTTCCACAACAGCAAGTATATCTGTAAGATAGATTCCTAATGTGGACTTGCTGGGTCAGAGGTTTTCATGCATTCAGAATTTTGATAAGTAATTTTACCATCTGTACTGTAACTAGCAAATATGAGAGATTCCCCTCTCCCCAAACCCTTTGCCAATCAAGTGTCACAACAAATGTGTTATTTCTTGATAATTTTAGAAGTGGAAACATGTAACTCATAGTTTTGATTTGCACATCTGCTTGTTATCAGTAAATAACATCCGTATTTTCTTCTACGATTTTTGCTGATTCTTTTTGTGAAGCCATTGCTCTTTTTCTCACTGATATATGCAAGGCTCCTAATGGCATGAAGAAATGACCTCCTTGTCTGATATAAGTTGCAAATGTTTTCTTCATCTTGCCCTTTGTCTAACTTTTTAGTTCGGTTTTTCATGTTTCAACTTGATCCATCTGAAACTTATTTTGGTAAAAGGAATAAGGGAGTCTCCAATTTTGTATTTTTTTCATATGGCTACCTCTCACCAAAGAGGGTATAAAGGGAACATATCTCAACATAATAAAAGCCATTTATGACAAACATACAGTCAATATAACACTGAATGGTGAAAAGCTGAAAGCCTTCCTGCTGAATCCTGGAACAAGACAAGGATGCCCACTCTCACCACTTTTATTCAACATAGAATTAGAAGTCCTAGGCACAGCAATCAGAAAAGAGAAAGAAAAACAAACTGGAAGGGAAGAGGTAAAATTGGCACTATATGCAGATGACATGATACTCTATGTAGAAAACCCTAAAGCTGCCACACAAAAACTATTAGAACTAATAAATAAATTTAGCAACATAGCAGAATACAAGATTAATATACATAAATCTATTGAATTTCTTTAACTAACAATGAAATATCTAAAAGAGAAGTAAAAGAACAATCCCATTTAAAATTGGGTCAAAAAAAATAAAATATGTAATTATAAATCTAGCCAACGGAGTCAAAGACCTATAAGCTGAGAACAATAAAATATTGATAAAGGAAACTGAAGATGATTCAAAGAAATAAAAGAAATAATACAAGTGAGCTTATTTACAAAACAGAAAACAAAGGGGAAAGAGGGGCAGGAGGGCTTAATTAGGAGTATGGGATTAACAGATACACACTACTATATGTAAAATAGATAACAAGGATTTACCATATAGCACAGGGAATAAATTCGGTATTATGTAATAGCCTACAATGAAAAACGATCTGAAATATATATATATCTGAATCACTTTGGTGTATGCTGTACACCTGAAACTAACAAAATATTGTAAATCAAATGTACTTCAACAAAAAAGAGAAAAATGGTATTACTTTTACTGAATTCTCCATATTCTTTCATTAATGCCAAACACCAGATCCATCTAGTATTGAAATTTCAATATGAATTTGAGTCTATTTCTAAACTTTCTCTTCTGTTTGATTGCTGCTTAGTCAGGTGTCAGTACCAGTGTGCTAATTTTTGGATCGTTTTATCGTATGATTACAGAGGGATCTCCCTCATGTATAATTGTTATTTCAGAATTGCATGGGATATTCTTGCTTTAATTTGTACATGACTAGTTTAAAATAAGTTTTTCTTCTTTCAAAAAGCTTAACATCACCATGTAGTCCCATAATGATCCCATTGCCAACTTCATCAAGAAACTGAAAATCCTGAGTTTTCATTGTTTTTAGCTGTTTCGATCTCTTTTTTTCAGTAGATTTATCTCTTCATTTATTACTCAGATTTCTTTTTAAATCCTTCATTAAGCAGTTCTTCTTGAACTTGCAAAAGAGACAGTGTACTTTTGAAAATTCCCAATTATCAAGAGGTGAAATATTGCATTTAACAACTTCAGCAGCTAAGGATGCATGTCTGCTTCTCTACCACCTTAGAGTACTCTGTGAGGGGGTCATCCAATATTTTCAGACTTTTGGACCTAGGTACTGAGAGTATCCATCATTTGAATCTTCCTAAGACTCCCTCAGCACCATCTCACTGGGGTAAGGAGAGGTTAATGATAGGCCAGACCTGAGAATTATCCCTATAATGTGTTCTAGTCCAAATGATGCCTTTTGAGAGGTAATGTAGGTTTGATGCTAATTAATTCTCAATTCTAAATGAGGTAGCATGGCCACCTACATTTAAAAAATAATTCAATGCTGACCCTGTGTGAAAAATTGTTCATCAAGCTCCATGCTGAGTCAAAGAATTTTCTTCTCTACTTTATAGGGTGACACATGCAGATCTAGAAACAAACAAAGCAAATTTTACATCGTTCAGGATCCCATATTAAGTATAAGGTCAAATCTGATACTTTCTAATTGAAAGGCTCTATTTAAGATCTCATTGATGGTTGCAACAAGAACCCTGTTAAAAGGCTATTTAAAGATTGTGGATCGAGAAGGCAAAGGCCCTATTCAGTTAGGGCACAATAAGACCTTCCTCATCACTACCTCTCCTACTTCCTTTCCCAAAACCATGATTTTGCCTTGTTTCAGTGAGTCAGAGTCATTCTAGAAAATCCCATTTTGAGAGCCAGCTGGACTCAAGAGTCCCCAAAGCCACCCTATGGGTTCAATAATTCAATAGAAATAAACAAAAATCTCAAAAAAGTTCTATGCTCAAAGTTACAGTTCATTACAATGAAAGGCTACAAGTCAAAATCAGCAAAAGCAAAAGGTGCATAGAATGGATTCCAGGAGAGACAAGGCAAGACTCCTAATTGTCCTCTCCCAGTGGAGTTGCACAGGCAACATCTAAGTCTCCCAGAAACAATGTGTGACAAGATGTATGGAATATTGCCAACCAGGTCAGCTGATTCAAGCCTTGGCGTCCAGTAGTGTAACTGGAGGCAGTCATGTGGGAATCCTCTTAATTACTCAGACTCCAGACCCTTCAGATGTCAAACTGATACAGTCTACCCCAAGACCCTCACCATACATCACATTGTCAGCATAAACTACCTGGTATGGCTCTAAGCTCTACATAGATATACAAAATATTCTTATGAGGCAGGGATTTCAAGGACTTAGAGGTTTTCTTCCAGGAACCTGTCAAAGGCCAGACATTTCTTTGGAATTTGAAGAAGCCCCAAATCTACTGAGTTGGCCTTTATTGGACAGGCTGTAAGAAGGGAAAAGGTGACGTTGTGAGAAAGGTAAAATGAAGGATTTTGTCATCTGACTGGTGGGTATGTCAGTGTTTTTTTCTTGACTTTTTTTTTGGTTGCACCATGAGGCTTGTAGGATCTTAGTTCCCCAACCAGAGATTGAACCCAAGCCCCTGGCAGTGAGAGCGCAGAGCCTTAACCACTGAACCACAGGGAATTCCCTATTCTTGACTTTTTAAAGTATAAATATCCTTCTCTGAAATATGTAACTACCCAGGCACTAGTAAAATATATTTTGTGATGTATGTTTTTAATTTTTAAGTCCTTTTCTTTCAATGTGATTTTTTGCATGGCAACTTCCAATCTGATTAGCTTCTTTTCTCTATATAGAACTAAAGGAGCATTTGGTAAGGAAGACAAGCATGTGAGCCTTGGGAAGTTATAGCACTGATGGTAACCTGGAACTCTTTATATGGTACAAATTTGTCTAAGATCATTTGGTCCAATATTGAGTTTAAATTTCCTTAGTGAGCTTAAACTCTGGTTGCTGAAGTTTTTCAGGTAACAGTAACCCGTTAAAAAGTATTCCTGTGTCAAGATGGCAGAATAGGAGGATGTGGAATTTGTTGCTCTTCACAAATACCTCAAGAATACATTTACAGATGGAGCTCTTCTTATAGAGCACCTGCTGAACATTAGCAGAAGACTTCAGACACTTAAAAGGACAAGAAAAATCCCCTCACAACTGGGTAAGATGAAAGAAGGAAGAAAAGAGGAATCAAAAAAGGAACCAGCAACCCTGGCAGGAAGCTGAAGGGGAGAGAGGGGAGGTCCCCGTACTCAGAAAAACTTCCTTATAGTGGGAAAATCAGCTGGGACAAAAAAGGACCTTTAGGGGACCAAAGGAGAATGAAGCAGACAGTATGTGAAAGTCAGGACAAAGTAAGAACTTATCGAGTGGTCTACACTGCAGCACTGCGCATTCCAGCCTGAGTCATGAGTTGCCTGCTGTGGAGGGGTGCTGGGTGCTGGAAAGTGGGATTCGGAGGGCGGACCCAGGGAGGGGACTGCTGTTGGCTGTGAAAAGACAACCTGAATGGACAGGAGTAAGGAGCTCTACAACCGGGAAAGTTTGCAGAAAAAGTCCAGGATGCCATAGAAGCAGGGCATCATTGTTGAGTGGTGCTCAAGGGGCGGGGCCACATTACAACCCCTTTCCCCAACAGGCAGCTTCTTCGTCCTCCTCGGGCACTGGGAGGGACTCCCATCCGAGCAAGCTCACCCACCCCTCTGGTGGGGGTCTCCTCCACCCGTGTGGGCTCCGGGGGCCTGAGCACCGAACATCCCAAAGCCTCCTTGGGAATCAACCTGAAGCTCCTGCCTGAGATGAGAGTCCACCAATGCTGGTGGGAGCTGAGCGCTAAAGCATGGGGTTGGAAGAGGATCTGGGGAAACGAGCAGTTGGTTGCACGGATACAGCAGAGGGATGGGAGTGAGGGGATGCATGACCAGGAATGTCTCTAGAGGAAGCGAGGTCTGCCTGAAAAGTGAGGCGCCATTGTTGAGTGCATGTGGAGGGTGGGGCCACCACCACCCCAAGCCACCAGCTCCTGCCTCTGTGGGCACTGGGAGGGACTCCCACCAGAGGAAGTGCACCACAGTCTGTTGCAACTGCCTGCTGGTCCCTGCCGCTGGCAACTCATGAACAACCTAATTGTGACAGCCATACCCCTCCCTGGCCTGAGTGAGTATGTGTGCCCCAATCAGCCACTACTTTTGCTCCCTCTTGCCTGGGCAGGGAACAGATGCCTGACGGCAGGGCACACAAAGAGGCAGAGTCAAAACCAAAGCTGAGACCCAGGGGCAGTGCGACTAAGGAACAGGAGCGGAAATCTTTCCATGCAGCTGCACAAACCGTGGATTAAATCCCCAAGATAGGCTTGGTAAATCCTGCATGTGTGGAATAACTGAAGAGACAATGAGAAGAAGTTACAACTGACACCACAGAAATACAAAGGATCATAACAAGCTACTACAAGCAACTATATACCAATAAAATGGACAACCTAGAAGAACTGGACCAATTCTTAGAAAAGTACAAACTTCCAAGACTGAACCAGGAAGAAAGAGAAAATATGAACAGATCAATCACAAGTGATGAAATCGAAACTGTGGTTAAAAATCTTCCAGCAAACGAAAGTCCAGAGCCAGATGGCTTCACAGGGGAATTCTATCAAACATTTAGACAAGAGCTGACACCTATCCTTCTCAAACTCTTCCAAAAAACTGCAGAGGGAGGAACACTCCCAAACTCATTCTACGAGGCCATCATCACCCTAATACCAAAACCAGACAAAGGCATCACAAAAAAAAAAGAAAGAAAGAAAATTACAGACCAATATCACTGTTGAACATAGATACAAAAATCCTCAACAAAATACTGGCAAACAGAATCCAACAGCACACTAAAAGGATCATACACCATGATCAAGTGGGATTTACCCAGGAATGTAAGGCAAGGTGGGAGGGAGGCACAAAAGGGAGGAGATATGGGGATATATGTATACATATAACTGATTCACTTTGTTATGCAGCAGAAACTAACACAACACTGTAAAGCAATCATACTCCAATAAAGGTGTTAAAAAAATAAAATAAATGTAATGTTTGAAATAAAAGAAAATTACAGACTAATATCATTGATGAACACAGACACAAAAATCCTCAACAATATACTAGCAAACCAATTCCAACAGCACATTAGAGAGACCATACAACATGATTAAGTGGGATTTATCCCAGGGATGCAAAGATTCTTCAATATACAAAAATCAATCACTGTGATACATCATATTAACAAACTGAAGAATAAACACCATATGATCATCTCAATAGAGGCAAAAAAAAGCTTTCAACAAAATTCAACACCTATTTATGATAAAAACTCTCCAGAAAGTGGGCATAGATGGAACCTACCTCAATATAATAAAGACCATATATGACAAAGCCACAGCAAACATCATTCTCAATGGTGAAAAACTGAAAACATTTCCTCTAAGATTGGGAACAAGACAAGGATGTCCACTCTCACCACTATTATTCAACATAGTTTTGGAAGTCCTAGCCACAGCAATCACAGGAGGAAAAGAAATAAAAAAGAAACTAAATTTAAAAAGAAGAAGTAAAACTGTCACTGTTTGCAGATGACAAGATACTATACATAGAAAATCCTAAAGATACCACCAGAAAACTACTGGAGCTAATCAATGAATATAGTAAAGTCACAGGATACAAAATTAACACAGAAATCTCTTGCATTCCTATACACTAACAACGAAACATCAGAAAGAAAAATTAAGGAAACAATCCCATTTACCATTGCAACAGAGTGAATAAAATACCTAGGAATAAACCTACCTAAGGAGGCAAAAGACCTGCACACAGAAAACTATAAGATACTGATGAAAGAAATCAAAGACGTCACAAAGCTGGAGAGATATACCATGTTCTTGGACTGGAAGAATCAACATTTTGAAAATGACTATAGTACCCAAAGCAATCTACAGATTCAATGCAATCCCTATCAAATTACCAATGGCATTTTTCATAGAACTAGAGAAAAAAAATTTACAATTTGTATGGCAACACAAAAGACCCCGAATAGCGAAAGCAATCTTGAGAATGAAAAACGGAGCTGGAGGAATCAGGCTCGCAGACTTCAGACTATACTACAAAACTACACTCATCAACACAGTATGGTACTGGCACAAAAACAGAAATATAGATCAATGGAACAGGATAGAAAGCCCAGAGACAAACCCACGCACCTATAGTCACCTAATCTAAGACAAAGGAGGCAAGAAAAGGCAGCCTCTTCAATAAGTGGTGCTGGGAAAACTAGACAGATACAAGTAAAAGAATGAAATTAGAACACTCTCGAACACCATACACAAAAATAAACTCAAAATGGATTAAAGACCTAAATGTAAGGCCAGACACTGTAAAACTCTTAGAGGAAATCATAGGCAGCACACTCTTTGACATGAATTGGAGCAAGATCTTTTTTGACCCACCTCCTGGAGTAATGAAAATAAAACAAAAATAAACAAATGAGACCTAATTACACATAAAAGCTTTTGCACAGCAAAGGAAACCATAAATAAGATGAAAAGGCAACCCTCAGAATGGGAGAAAATATTTGCAAATGAAGAGACTGACAAAGGGTTAATCTCCAAAATATAAATACAAACCGTTCATGCAGCTCCATATCAAAAAGAACAAACAACCCAATAAAAAAAATTGGCAGAAGTCCTAAACAGACTTTTCTCCAAAGAAGACATACAGATGGCCAACAAACACATGAAAAGATGCTCAACATCACTAATTATTATAGAAATACAAATCAAAACTACAATGAGGTATCACCAGTCACAATGACCATCATCAAAATATCTACAAACATTAAATGCTGGAGAGGGTGTGGAGGAAAGGGAACCCTCCTACACTGTTGGTGGGAATGTAAATTGGTACAGCCACTATGCAGAACAGTATGGAGGGTCCTTTAAAAACTAAAAATAGAATGACCATATGTCCCAGGAATCCCACTGCTGGGCATACACCCAGAGAAAACAATAATTCAAAAAGATACATGCACCCCAATGTTCATTGCAGCACTATTTACAATAGCTAGGACATAGAAGCAACCTAAATGTCCATCAACAGAGGAATAGATATAGAAGATGTGGTCATATATACAATGGAATATTACTCAGCCATTATAAGGAATGATACGGGTCATTTGTAGAGACGTGGGTGGACCTAGATACTGTCATACAGAGTGAAGTAAGTCAGAAAGAGAAAAACAAATATCGCATATTAACGCATATATGTAGAATCTAGGAAAATGGTATAGATGATCTATTTGCAAAGCAGAAATAGAGACACAGATGTAGAGAACACATGTATAGATACCAAGGGGGATAGGGGGATAGGAGGAATTGGGAGACTGAGATTGACACATATACACTATTGTTACTATGTATAAAATAGATAACTAATGAGAACATACTGTGTAGCACAGGGAACTTTACTTAGTGCACTGTGGTGACCTAAATGAGAAAGAAATAGAAAAAAGAAGGGATATATGTATAGCTGATTCATTTTGTTGTACAGTAGAAACTAACACAACATTGTAAAGCAGCTATACTTCAATAAAAATTAATTCAAAAAAGTATTCCCAATCATTTTTCAAAAATCAGTAATCACCATTAGCATGGGTCTCCATCCAGTCTCAAATAAAACTTCAATGCTGAATCCCACATCTTACTGAAATATCTACCACCCAGGCCACACTCTGATACCTGGAATCTGTTTCAAGGCATCCCCCAGGTTTTCATTTTTGATGTTGGGGTATTGGTTTATCTTCAGTTTCATTATGAAATCCCATACAGTCCAAACAAACCTAGAGAGAAACACAAACTCACTGGAATCATCTACTTTTGGGGGTTTAGGGGAGGATTTACCTTGGTTAGCTCTTTCAGTCCAGCCATACAGATGGGATATTATCTAAGGAAAGAGAAGCACTCTAGGAGACAATTTCCAGATGTCACTTAGAAACAAATTTTATAAAAGTTCCATTTGGCATCCTCTTATCTTCAACCATGATTTTGAATCACAGGAAAGAGAAATAGTCTTAGTTATCATTTCTTTTAGCTAAATAAAACATGGTCGTTCAGTTCCTGGAAGGATACTGTAGCTGCTTCAGAGCAGTGGTGTTTGATGGTTCTCATGCTGTAGTGGGCATTGGTGCTGCTCAGAAACACAGCCAAGGCAAAGATCCATGAGTCATTTTTGTGGTCAGCCTAAGAAACATGTTGCAGAGAGGGATTTAGGCATCCACTTCTTCATTCAATTGCTCATTCACTATTTCAGCTGAAGTATATATAAACTAAATAGTAGGGCAAAAATCATAACTTTTGAAGACAATCTGAAGTTCAAACCTCAACTTTGGTGTTTATAGTAACCACTCTCAGGGCATCCTTTAACTGTTAAAAGAAATGAATGATGTCGAGGGTTTTTTTGCATCTGTATTAATCAGAGATATTGACCTGTATTTTCTTGTTTGGTAGTGTCTTTGGTTTTGGTACCAGGTTAACGGTGCCCTCTTAGAATGAATTTGGGAGTGTTCCCTCATCTTACATCTTTTGGAATAATTTGAGAAGGGTAGGTACTAGCTCTTCTGTATGTGTCTGGCAATATTCCCCTGGGAAGCCATCCAGTCCTGAAATTTTATTTGCTGGGAGCTTTTTTTATTATTAATTAAATTTCACTACTAGTGACTGGTCTGTCCAGATTGTCTATTTCTTCCTGGTTCGATCTTGAAAGGTTGAACGTTTCTAGAAATTTGGGAACTTCTTCTAGATTGTCCAATTTTTTGGCATATAACTGTTCATAGTATTTTCTCATATTTATTTGTATCTCTGTAATATCAGTTGTTATTTCTCCTTTTTCATTTCTTATTTTGCATGAGTCCTCTCTCTTTTTTCTTGATAAGCCTGGCTAAAGGTTTATCAATTTTATTTATCTTTTCAAAAAACCAGCTTATGTTTTCATTGACCTTTTCATATTGTTTTTGTTTTTTATTTTGGTGGGGGTGGTTAGTCTCTATTTTATTTATTTCTTATCATATCTTTATTATTTCCTTTCTTCTGCTGACTTGGGGCTTTATACATTCTTATTTTTCTAATTCCTTTTAGGTTATGATGTTAATTTGAGATTTTTCTTGTTTCTTGAGGTAGGCCTCTACTGCTATAAACTTCCCTCTTGGAATAAATGGAGAAATGTAAATCTTATCAATAAGTGGTGCTTGGAAAACTGGAAAGCTACATGTAAGAGAATGAGATTAGAACATTCTCTAACATCATATACAAATATAAACTCAAACTGGATTAAAGACCCGTCCCCTCACTTTCAGTCTGTGTATGTCTAGCTCTGAAGTGAGTCCCTTGCAAGCAACTTGTAGATAGGTCTTGGTTTTTTATCCAATCATCCACCCTGTCTTTTGATTGGAGCATTTAGACCATTGACATATAAAGGTATTATTGATAGGCATGCACTTAATGCCATTTCGTTACTTGTTTTCTGATTGTTTTGTAGTTCATCACTTCTCTTGTCTTCTTCCTTTAGTTTCATCCCTTGTGTGGTTTGATGATTTTTTTTTTAGTGTATGCTTATGTTCCTTTTTCTCTAGTTTTGTGTATCAATTGTAGTTTTTTTATTTGTGTCTAGCATGAGTTTCCTATATATTGGCCTTATATATATATACTTGTTTTAAACTGGTAGTGATTTAATATACAATGGAATATTACTCAGCCATGAAAAAGAGTGAAGTTTTGCCATTTGTGACAACATGGATGGACCTAGAGGGTATTATGCTTAGTGAAAAAGCCAGACAGAGGAAGACAAATACTATCTGATATCACATATGTGGAATCAAAAAAGTAGTAAATATAACAAAACAGACATTGACTAACATATATAGAGAAGAAACTAGTGGGTATCAAAGGGGAGAGGAAAGAGAGAAGGGGCAAGTTAGGGCTAGAGGATTAAGAGATACAAATTATTCTGTATAATATAAATAAGCAACAAGGATAAATTTCACAGCACAGGGAAATAAAGCCATTATTTTGTAATAACTTTGAATGGAGTATAATCTATAAAAATATCGAATCACTATGTTGTACACCTGAAGCTAACATAATGTAGTAAATCAACTATATTTCAATTAAAAAATTGAAAAATTGAAAAAAGTGGTTGATGTTGGTGTCAATGTGTGTAAAATATTTAATAGAGTGCTAAGAAGAGAGTAGGTGTACTGTGATATAGGAGCAATTTTTTTAGTAAATTTTTATCAATCATGGGCTATATTAGGGACACTAGTGCTATAAATTAAACCCAACAAGTATTTTGGGGCCATCTACTAAATAACAGCACTGTATTTTGTTTGTTAATGCAAAGTTCAATATCATAGTTCACCTGCCCTCAAGAAGATGACTTCCTAGAGAAGAAATAAACATGTTAAATAAAATGCAACCAAGATGATAATCTCTGCTAGGTGCAGAATCAAAAACTATAATGTAAAGGAAGATGTGGTCAGTTCAATAAATGGGTACAAGTACTCTTTGAGATCAGAACTAGAAGAGAATAAGTCTGACTGGGAAAAGTAGCAGTAGGTTGAAAATACCTGGTCTTTATAAAATTTATGACATGTGGACTTGTAAAGATGAAGGGATCATGCCAGTGGAAAGACCAGCACAGGCCAAGTCAGAAATGTTAGAAAGTGCAAGTCCACTACGGGTATTGTAGAATTAGTCCACTTGACCAAAGCAGCAGGTAGGTGTGCAGGAGAGGAAGATGAGACTAGAAACAAGACTCAGGGCAAAACAAGAAGGGTCTTGAAAGACAGGCAAATAGAATTAGACACTTACCCAAAACACCATAACTCTAGAGTCAGTAGGTAGTTCTCCTGCCATCAGTAGTTTACAATTTGGTATAATTTTGGCCCCTTGAACAACTACTTAAGTGAATGTATCTGGAAGATTGGGAACATTTCTATATTCTGGGGGAAAACCAATTTTCCTTGAAGCAGAAGACCCAGCTAAGCCACACTCAGATTCCTGGCCTATAGAAACTCTGAAGTTATAATTGGTGTTTCAAATCACTGATTTGGGGAAAATTTGTTGTGCAGTAATAGAAAACTAACAAAGAAACATTGTTTAAAATTTTTATTTGCGTATAGTTGACTTACAATGTTGTGTTAGTTTCAGATATACAGCAAACTGGAAAAAGTTATATATATATATATATATATATATATATATATATATATATATATATATATATATATATATATATATATATATCTTTTTTGGATTACTTTTCCCATATAGGACATTACAGAGTATTGAGTAGAGTTCCCTGTGCTATACAGTAGGTCCTTATTAGTTATTCATTCTATATATTGTAGTGTGTATATGTCAATCCCAATCTCCCAATTTATCATTCCCTCGCTTTCCCCCCGGTAACTGTAAGTTTGTTGTCCACATGTGACTCTTTCTGTTTTGTAAATAAGTTCAATTGTACCATTTTTTTAGATTCCACATATAAGCAATATCATATGGTATTTGTCTTTCTCTGTCTGACTTCACTCAGTGTGACAATTTCTAGGTCCATTCATGTCACTGCAAATGGCATTATTTCGTTCTTTTTTATGGCTGAGTAATATTCCAGTGTGTGTGTGTGTGTGTGTGTGTGTGTGTGTGTGTGTGTGTGTGTATGTGTGTGTGTATATATATATATATATATATATATTCCACATATTCTTTATCCATTCATCTGTCTAAGGACATTTAAGTTCCTTCCATGTCCTGGCTATTGTAAATAGTGCTGCAGTGTATATTGGGGTGCATGTATCTTTTTGAATTATGGTTTTCTCCAGATATATGCCCAGGAGTGGGATTGCTGGATCATATCGTGGCTCTATTTTTAGTTTCTTAAGGAATCGCTATACTGTTCTGCATAGTGGCTGTACCAAATTACATGACCACTAACATTGTAGAAGGGTTCCCTTTTCTCCACACCATCTCCAGCATTTATTATTTGTAGATTTTTTGATGATGGCCATTCTGACTGGTGTAAGGTGACACTTCATTGGAGTTTTGATTGGCATTTCTCTAATAATTAGTGACCTTGACCATCTTTTCATGTGCTTTTTAGCCATCTGTATGTCTTCTTGGGAGAAATGTCTATTTAGATCTTCCATCCATTTTTTGATTGGGTTGTTTGTGGGGTTTTGGGGGTTTTGTTTGTTTTTTGATATTGAGCTGCATGAACTATTTGTATATTTTGGAGATTAATCCCTTGTCAGTTGCTTCATTTGCAAATATTTTCTCCCAATCTGAGGGCTGTCTTTTCATTCTGCTTATGGTTTCCTTTGGTTTTCAAACACTTTTAAGTTTAATCAAGTCCCATTTTAAAATTTTTGTTCTTATTTCCATTACTCTAGAAGGCAGATCAGGAAAGTTCTTGCTGCGATTTATGTCAGAGAGTGTTCTGCCTATGTTTTTCTGTAAGAGTTTTAGAATATCTGGCCTTACATTTAGGTCTTTAATCCATTTTGAGTTTATTTTAGGTATAGTGTTAGTGAGTGTACTCATTTCATTCTTTTACATGTAGCTGTCCAGTTTTCCCAGCACCACTTATTGAAGAGGCTGTCTTTTCTTCACTGTATATTCTTGCCTCCTTTATCATAGATTAGGTGACCATAGGTGCATGGGTTTATCTCTGGACTTTCTATCTGTTCCATATCCTGTTCCATTCTATCCTTTCTATCCTGATCTATATTTCTGTTTTTGTGTCAGTACCATACTGTTTTTATTAATGTAGCTTTGTAGTATAGTCTGAAGTCACAGAGCCTGATTTTTCCAGGTCCTTTTTTCTTTCTCGAGGTTGCTGTGGCTACTCGGGGTCTTTTGTGTTTCCATACAAATTGTAAACTTTTTTGGTTCTAATTCTGTGAGAAATGCCATTGGTAGTTTGATAGGGATTGCATTGAATCTGTAGATTGCTTTGGGTGGCATAGTCATTTTTACAGTATTGATTCTTCCAATCCAAGAACATGGTATATCTTTCCATCTGTTTTGTCATCTTTGATTTCTTTCACCAGTGTTTTATAGTTTTCTGAGTACAGGTCTTTTGTCTCTTTAGGTAGGTTTATTCCTAGGTATTTTATTCTTTTGGATGTGGTGGTAAGTGAGACTGTTTCCTTAATTTCTCTTTCTGATCATTTGTTGTTAGTGCATAGAAATGCAAGAAATTTCTGTGTATAAATTTTGTATCCTTCAACTTTACCAAATTCATTGATGAGCTCTAGTGGTTTTCTGATAGCATCTTTACGATTTCCTAGGTATAGTATCATGTCATCTCCAAACAGTACTCTATAACTTCTTCTTTTCCAATTTGGATTCCTTTTATTTCTTTTTCTTCTCTGTTTGCCATGGCTATGACTTCCAAAGCTATGTCGAATAAGAATGGCTAGAGTGTACATCCTTGTCTTGTTCCTGATCTTAGAGGAAATGCTTTCACTTTTTCACCATTGAGAATGAAATTTGCTGTGTGTTTGACATATATAGCCTTTATTATGTTTAGGTAGGTTCCCTCTATGCCCACTTTCTAGAGATTTTTTTTCATAAATGGATGTTGAATTTTGTCAAAAGCTTTTTATGCATCTATTGAGAAGATCATATGGTTTTTATTCTTCAGTTTGTTAATGTGGTGTATCACATTGATTGATTTGTATATATTGAAGAGTCCTTGCATCCCTGGGATAAACTCCACCTGAGCATGGTGGATGATCCTTTTAATGTTTTGTTGGATTTGGTTTGATAATATTTTGTTGAGGATATTTGCATCTATGTTCACAAGTGTTATTGGTCTGCAATTTTCTTTTTTGGTGATTGGTATCAGGGTGATGGTGGTCTCATAGAATGAGCTTGGGAGTGTTCTTTCTCTGCCATTTTTTTTGATGAATTTCAGAAGTGTACATGATAACCCTTCTTTATATGTTTGAGAGAATTTGTCTGTGAAGCCATCTGGTCCAGGACTTTTGTTGGTTGGAAGTTTTTTAATCACTATTTTAATTTCATTACTTGTGATCTATCTGTTCATATTTTCTGTTTCTTTGTGGTTCAGTTGTGAAGGTTGTACCTTTCTAAGAATTTGTCCATTTCTTCTAGGTTGTCCATTTTATTGACATATAGTTTCTTGTAGTAGTCTCTTATGCTCCTTTGTGTTTCTGTGGTGTCCATTGTAACTTCTCCTTTTTCATTTCTAATTTTATTAATTTGATTCCTCTCCCTTTTTTTCTTGATGAGTCTGGCTAAAGGTTTATCAATTTTGTTTATCTTCTCAAAGAACCAGATTTTAGTTTCATTGATCTTTGCTATTGTTTTCTTTGTCTCTATTTCATTTATTTCTGCTCTTATCTTTTAACTTCTAAATTCTAACCTCTGGATCCTAATACATAGATTATTGTCTGTTTTGTGTATAAACTGAATTATACAGTATGCTTGTTTTGTGTTGACTTCTTTTACTCAACACTAAAACTTTTAATTCATTAAAGTTATTGGTTTATTTATTCATATTTATTGCTGCATAGTTTCCCTTTTTATGAGTATACCACAATTGTTCTATCCGTTCTACTGTTGATGAGAACCTGGGATGTCATTTATGGCACTCAGCACATAAGTAATATTTCAATTGGTTATATATCTAGGACTAAAATTAGTTGATCCTATCGTATACATTTGTTCCTTTAGTGGTAGATATTATCCAACAATTTTCCAATATGGATATCCCAATTTATACTCTCAGCAAAAATGTATAAAATTTCCAATGCTTCATATTGTCACCATCATGTGGAAATGCCAGACTTCAAAACTGTAGTCATTTTTGTGAGTGTCTAGTTTAAGTTGCAGATAGTTTGATTTTCTTAGATAATTATTATTGATAAATAGGAAGGTGCAGCAACTTTTCACATCTATTGCTTACTTGGATATCTTATTTTGGTCTTACCTGTTCAAGATCTTGCTTATTAGTCTTAGGTGTTTTTTGTCTTTTATTCTTCACTTGATGGTCCCTTTATATATTCTAAGGTTGAGTTTCTTTCTGTGTATGCATACGTATATACATACATAATACATGTCTGCAAACATACCTGTCCATATATATATATATATACATACATTTAAAATCCTTGATTTGCTTCTCATTCTTTTATGGTGTCTTTGGATGTACTGAGAATCTGAATTTTAAGTACTTACATTTTTCAATTCTTTATTTGTGGTCAGTACTTTAGTGTCCTTTTCCTAAGCCTGGAGGACATGAAAATAATCTCTCTAATGTTTTCTTAAAACTTGATTATTTTGCCTTTTACATTTGGATTTACATTCCCTGTACAATTTATTTTGTGAATGTTGTGATGTAAAAATCAGGCTTTGGGGTTTGTTTCTCCATAGATATAACACTGACCCAGCACCATTTATTCAAAAAAATATGGTTTTCCTATAGTTGCCATGAATCACCCCTCCATAAATGTGTCAGTCTGTTTCTGAGCTCTCTGGTTGGTTGCATCTATCCATTTCTTTACGTGTGCACCAATATCCTGATATCTTAATTATTCTAGCTTTATAATAAGATTTGACATCTGATAGAATAAGTTCTTTTATTTTGTTCTTCTTCACAATTGCCTTGTCTGTTCTTGGGTTTCTGCATTTTCATGTAAGCTTTAGAATAACCTTATCTTTTTGTTCACAAATATATACCCTTTGGAATTTGGTTTGGAATTGCATTGAATCCATAGATAAATTTGGGAATAAATGATTTTAAAAAAAAATGAATCTTGCATTCTTTGATCTTTATATGTTCCACCATTTATTATGCCTTTTAAAATCTATCAGTAATAGTCTGTACTTTTCCATATATAGCCTTTGTATATGTTTGTTAGATTTATTCTTACATATGTTTTACACAAACTTCTTAGGGCATAAATATACATACAGAACAGTGCACATTTCATAAATGTAGAACTCTATGTATTTTCAAACACAACACATCCACATTGCCACATCTAAATACAAAAATTAGATCATAACTGGACCCCCCCCAAAGTTTTCCCCATGCTCCCATTTTGGTTCTACCAATTCCCATCTCTCCCCATCAAGCATAACCACTATCCTGCTTTAGCATTTTATATGAATTTAATAATAAAATATGCACCTTTTAGTACACTTTTCAATATTATGCTTGTAAGTTTAGTCTATATTTTATATGTAGATGTAGATCATTTATTCTCATTGCTATATAGTATTCCATTCTAAATGTACACCACATTTTATTTATCCACACAAGTGTTGATGGACATTTAAGCATTGTCCAGTTTTTTGGATTATTATGACAAAATTGTTATCAAAATACTTGTACATATCTTTCAGTTCAAATATGCACATATGTGCACATTCTTCTTTTATATATACATAGAAAATGAGCTGTAAAAGCATATGTTCAACATTAGAAGACACTGTCAAACAACCTTATAGTGGTACTAATTTGTATTTGCATTAGCAGTGTAGAGATTTCCAGGAGATCCACAACCTCATCAAGCCTAAATATTGGCAGATGTGTAGGGTAACATATTGTAATTTAAATGACTCATACAGTGAGCATCTTTTCACATGTCTATTGGCCATTTGACATCTGCTTTTGTGATTTTGTTATAAAAATGATATCATTTATGTATTGTCCACTGAAAAAAATGCACAACCTAAAAGTTGAGAATCATGTTTTATTCAGCAGATTTTCTGAGGACTTAAGCCTGGAAGGCAGCCTCTCAGATAGCTCTGAGAGACTGCTCAGAAGAGGAAAGGGAGGAGCAGTATATATGAGTTTTTGCCACAAAAACCAGGCAGTCAGAACACCAAAAGATTACTGTTAATTAAAGAAAACCAGATGTCTCAAGTTAATGAATTTAGCACTTTTCTAAGTATGGGAAGTTGCAAGTGTCTGGGCTCACTGCAATCATTCCTTAGATATGCAATGTAACTATCTAAGGCCAGTATACTGTTCTTTTCCACCCTGAATCCCTTGCTGGGGCCAGCTGCAGTGGGTGGTGGGCTGGTGGCTGACAGCCTGTTTATCTCCGTGTTACCAAATGCAGGTTCAGCTGATCATCACTTGAAAGCCAATACTCGAGAGGCAAGTGTTGGCTGGAAAGAAAAGGTTGCTTTATTCAGGAGACCAGCAACCTGGGAAGAAGGCAACTTGCGTCCAGAAACCAACTACAGAGATCCTGCTGGACCATGATACTTTTTACAGGGAGAAACATTTGTGGAGGAGGGCAGAGTCTTCCTTATCTTCCACTGTGTGGAGACTTTCTTCTGATTGGTTGGTGATGTGGTAACAGGGCAGTGTTCCAGGAATCTTGTGCTCAGCCTGAAGTTACCTTCCTTCACCTGGGTGGGAGGGGGCTTAGTTCCTACAGAAGAACTCAAAGATATTGTTATGTATATCCCTTGAGGAGGAACAGAACCCTGACCTGTTGCTGTGCTATTGTTTCTTAGCTGCTCCTCCTTTGTGTCCTCATTTCCTCCCTTCCCTGAAAAGCCACTGTTTGAATATGCCCTTTGGAATTCAGGGAAGGTCAAGGAGGCTAAATGAGGCCTGTTTCCTACAAACAAGAAAGGAGGAGCACAGAAAGTATTTGTACCTGAGAGGGCCCCACCTGGTCCTGTGCCATTTCATCCATCCTAGTTCCCTCAGGGCTCACATTTGGGGGCCACTGTGGTGGCTGATGGCTTGATAGCCACAACATCCTCTGTCTGCTGACATGGCAGGTGGCATTCTTTGTCCACAGTATGTAGCTGTTTTTAACAGTTCTTTTTTCACATGATCTTTTTTCTGGTTTTGTTTTGATATCTGTTGTGGATGTATGTATCCTTGTAGAGCTGTTTATACAGATATGGATATAACATTTGGATTTACCCACTGAAACACATTTAGGCTGCTTTTATTTTTCAATACTTCTAAGACCATCCCTAGTTTTTGGCAGCACGTGAGTCTGTAGCTCATCCTCCAGTACTTACCTCAGAGCCAATCTCATGCAGAGAACCCAGTCACCAGGACACTCTGTCTTGACACATGAGACACAGTAAAGAGTTTAGAACAGTCCAATATTATGTGTCATGGACTTCTCTTCCCTTCCCTAGGAATTCACTTTCAGAGCTCTTTTTTTTTTTATTGTTGTTGATTAGTACACGACAGCCTTCTTCACTCTGCTAAGAAGATTTATGGGAATAAAAACTCATTTATCTAATTCAAGCAGTCTGTCTAAATTACACAGCCTCCCAAAGGGGAAAACAGATCAAGGAGTGCTTTTATTTTTTCCTGTGGCATTTGGGCCATTTCTAGGGCTGGCTGACATCATGCTATCTCAATGTCTGATCACTTGCAGCATGACTTTTGCAGTCTTGGGGAAAGTGACCTCTCACCTTTTAGATGGTAATTCAATAAGAGTCAGAGCTGCAGATAGCACCTCCTATAAACCCACCGAAAAATGCAAGACCATCCAAAAAGCTCATGTAAGTGTAATAGATTTTACTGAAGATGGGGGAGAACAACTTTATTCCTAAGATTTATTTGCCCAACACAACTTTGAAGGGAACCATGAGCTCTTCATTCCATCAAAGTCCAGCCCTTTCTACCTTGCTGGATCCTTTCTCCTCTCCCTATCTTATTCTTTCCATTACTCACTCCCTTCTTTGGGGAGCAATTCAAATTTCTCTAACAAAGCAATTTAGCAACATTTTTATTGCTTAGATTTCTGCTGATGAAACCTAGCAGGACCCTAAGGGGCCCTCCCAGGTACAAAAGGCCATCTGTGTTCTTTGTTTGAAGAGAAAAAAAAAGGTTTTAGTCTCCTAAGCCTTCCCTGAGTTCCAAAGAGCAGGCTTAAGCAGTTAATAGGACAATAGAGTCACAGGACTCCTAGTTCCTCTGGAAGGGATAGAGATAATACAAGGATACATATCTCTGAGTTCTTACACAGAAACTAAGATGCCCAGGCAGGTGGAGGATGGTGACTATATGTTGACCACAAGCTCATAGACCTCACACTAGTTGGAACCAGAGGTGGAGATTCCAGAGATATCACCCTGTTACCTCACAACAAACATATCCAAAGGAAGACACACATCCTGCAAATTTTACATTTAAAAACACTTCCAGGAAAACCATCAGAGAGTTTAGGCCTTCTGAGAAGGACCCTCCTGTTTTCCTTGCTTGGCCTTTGCAATAAACTTTCTCTGCTCCAAACTCTGACGTTTTGGTTTGTTTGGCCTCACTGTGTGTCAGGCACAGTAACTTGGACAACACTGACACATCCTTGTCTTCTCCCTCTCTGCTCCAGAAGGCAGGCCAAAACATTTTACAGACATGTGCATTTTCCTCTCTATCAAGTTTTGGGGGGGGGGGGGTCAGATGTTAAAATAATGAACCTTTGTTTTATCTTTTGATAATGTTATCCCAATATCTATTCTGCTATATTGTAAGAGCTCAAATAGTGGCCAGATAACTTTGCTTTGGAAATCTTTGGCAAAATGTACCATAGGGGGACAGAGACATGCAGCTTAAATTGAATTACACATTTTGAATTATACCACTCTGGGAGCTGGTGAAGTTCCTGATGCCGAAAACTCAACCTCTGTGCACGGGGTACCAAATTGAAACTTGGAGACAGAGTTTTGCGTGAAGTAGAAAAGAATAGCTTTATTGCTTTGCCAGGCAGAGGGGGACACAGCAGGCTCTTGCCCTCAAAAGCTGTGTGTCCCAAACTGGAGGGATTAGCTGGGAAGTTTTATAGCAATGGTTCAATGTTGGGGTTGCTAATAAGGATCTTGGTGTGTGCAGGGCCTACATTCTTTTAATCTGGCCTCAGGTCATCTCCTGATGAGCTGTGGTTCTCAAGGTTATCAAACTATCACTTTCTCTCTGGAATGAAGAATGCTTCATCAAGTACTTCATCTTCCATTTGTTGTGGCGTTTGTTTCTTCAGAAGAACTCAAAGATATTGTTATGTGTGTCCCTTGAAGTGGAACCAGGACCCTGCCCCAAGGTTGCACTATTGTTTCTTGACTGCTCCTCCCTTGTCTCTGCATCCCCTCCCTTCCCTGGTTGGCAACTGTTTGAAAGGTTTCCGTGCCCAGGAGCCCCACAGGGTCCTGCTGTGTTTCATTCCCAGCTAAGCAGAAGCTGAACAATCCATGGGATTTTTCTGGCCAGTGAAATACAATGTACCCCAGAGGAAGAGTGTGGTGTCTAAAGATAATCTGCAGAAGCACTTTAGGGACACTGACGTAATTGTCTGAACACTTTTCACATTCTGCTACGGAGTTAGATTTTCAAAATCAGGCTCTCCTTTTGCTCATACAGAAAACATGCTGATTTCCTAGAAATGAGCCTGTTATAAAAGGAGCTCTTCAGTGCTTTCAGTTTCAGTCTGAATTATGTTTACAAGAAATGCCATTTCAAGTGGCCTTGAGTGATTGAAGAGATTGTTTGCCTGGCTGGAAAACTGTTATTCTAGATCATTTTGAAAACTAATTACTCTTCACCTTAAACATAAACTATGGGCTTCCCTGGTGGTGCAGTGGTTGAGAGTCCGCCTGCCGATGCAGGGGACGCGGGTTCGTGCCCCGGTCCGGGAGGATCCCACATGCCACGGAGCGGCTGGGCCCGTGAGCCATGGCCCCTGAGCCTGCGTGTCCGGAGCTTGTGCTCCACAACGGGAGAGGCCACAGCGGTGAAAGGCCCGCGTACCGCAAATAAAATAAAATAAAATAAAATATATATATGAGAAGAGAGAAAATGATGAAGTAATTGTTAACGAAAGAGGAAACAGAAGGTACAGATTTGGATAATTCTCAGGCTGACCATATTACAAAAAATAAGAAAATGTATTCAGAAGAGCACAGTAAGGTTGTGGAGGCAGGACCATTTGATAAGGAAATCAGTGTGGTGTGAAGCATGGATTTAATTAGCCATCTCAACAAAAAGCAAGAATAGAGATGGGACTGTAACAGCAGAAACACTGCCAGCTGGAACTACAGGTAACAGAGAAAATAGGATAAAATGAAGAAAGACTGTTGGACTTCTTAGACCCAAGAGAACTGGACCATAGTACTATTTGTCTGCCAATATGTGCTATTGTTTAAGATAAGGGAAGAGGAACCCCCAGATACAATCCAGAGATCATCAGGGCTGCCACTTCCACCACAAGCACAAAGTGCATGGACTTGGGGGTTAGGGGTACAGGTCTGCCTTTATTTTGCTTTCAAAGGGTGGGAAAAATGCCCAGCAGAGAATCTGTAGCAGCATGACCTCCACCCCACAGAGCCACAGGCACATGACCCCTGCCAGGAACAGACTCAACCATACAACCCCCACCAGGCAGAATTGTGCAGGCAGGGCTGATGCCCCAGTGGGTCCTGGGGCAGGATTCTGTCCCAATAAATATAGAAGGCAGAGCACTGAGAAAAAGTGGATCATTCTTGTGCCTTAAGATCTAGTAGAGCTTACCTTGCTAGGATTTAGACCAGCTTGGGACACGCACACCTTCCTTCTTTCTTTCTTACTTTTCCCTTTTGGGATGGAATGTCTATCCTTATGCTATTTATCCATGTCCCACCATTGTATTTTGGAAGCATATAACTTGTCTGTGTTCATGAATTCACAACTGGAGAATTTTGTCTCAGGATGATTCTTACTGCAAGCCTCACCATATCTGATTTAGATTATACTTACATGAGACTTTGGACTTTAGATTTTAGAGCTGATGCTGGAATGTGTTAAGAATTGTAACTTGGAGCCTGTTGAGATAAAGTGAATGTATTTTGCATGTGAAAAGGACATGAATTTGGTGGAGCCAGTGATGGAATGCTATGGACATCATGTTTG
This sequence comes from Stenella coeruleoalba, assembly GCF_951394435.1. Lineage (NCBI taxonomy): Eukaryota > Metazoa > Chordata > Mammalia > Artiodactyla > Delphinidae > Stenella > Stenella coeruleoalba. The sequence goes on from NC_137169.1 coordinate 78,223,523, forward strand.
TGTTCCCCCAAAATTCATCTGTTAAAGCCTAAATTCCCAATGCGATAGTACTTGGAAGTGAGTTTTTTTAAAAGTAATTAGATCGTAAGGTAGAACCTTCATGAATGGAATTATGCCTTAATAAAAAGAGAGTTAAACATAGGATCTCTTTCTGCTCTCTGCCACATGACCATACAATGAGGAAGCAGCTAACTACAAACCACCAGACACAGGATCTGCCAGCAACTTGATCCTGTACTTCCCAGCCTCCAGAACTAAGAAGACGATAGGTGCTCAATATCACTAGTCATTCGAAAAATGCAAATCAAAGCCATAATAAGATACATGTCACACACATTAAGATGTCTACTATTTTTTTAGAATACAAGAAGCTTGTTTTTCAGAAAACAAGTTTTGGTAAGGCTGTAGAGAAACTGGAATTCTTGTTCATTGCTGGTAGGAATGTAAAATGAAACAGCTGCTGTGGAAAACATTATGGCAGTTCCTCAGAAAATTAAACATAAAGTTACCATTTGATTCAGCAATTCCACTTCTAGTTATATATCTCAAAAGAACTGAAAGCAGGAATTCAAACATGTATTTGTACACCAACGTTCATAACAGCATTATTCACAATAACCAGAAAATGGAAACAACACAGTTATCTATCAACCTATGAATGGGTAAATAAAATGGAATATATTATCACCTCACACTGGTCAGAATGGCTATCATCAAAAAAGACACAAGTAACAAATGTTGGAGATGACGTGGAGAAAAGGGAACCCTTGGTACACTCTTGGTGGGAATGTAAATCTGTGCAACCACAGAGAAAACAGTATGGAGGTTTCTCAAAAATCTAAACATAGAACTACCATATGACCCAGCAATTCCACTCTTGGGACTGTAGCCGGAAAAAAAAAAAAACCAAAACACTATTTCAAAAAGATACATGCGCCCCAACGTTCATAGCAGTGTTATTTACAATTGCCAAGGTATGGAAGCAACCTAAGTATTCAGATGAATGGATAAAGAAGATGTGGTATATATACACTATGGAATACTCTTCAGCCATAAAAAAGAATGATATCTGGCCATTTGCATCAATATGGATGGACTTGGATGGCGTTCTGCTGAGTTAAATAAGTCACACAGAGAAAGACAAATACTGCATGATGTCACTTATATGTGGAATTAAAAAGAATACAACAAGCTAGTGAATATAACAAAAAAGAAGCAGACTCACAGATATAGAGAACAAACTAGTGGTTACCAGTGGGAGGCGGGAGGGGCAACAGAAGTGTGGGGGCAGAGGAGGTACAAACTATTGGGTGTAAGATAAGCTACAAAGGTGTACTGTACAACACAGGGAATAACTGTAAATGAAGTGTAACATTAAAAGTTGTATAAAATAAAGTTTTTTAAAAAATTAAAAATAAAATTCAGTATCCATTTTCCATGGAATAATATTCAGCCTTAAAGAGGAAGGAAATTCTGACACATGTTACAACATAAATAAACCTGAGGAGATTATGCTAAGTGAAGTAAGCCCAAAGACAAATACCGTATGATACCATTTATATGAGGTATCCAGAGTAGTTAAATGCATAGAAATAGAAAGTTTACTAATGATTCCTGGGAAATAGGTGGGAGGGAAATGGGGACTTATTGTTTATTAGATACGGAGTTTCAATTTAGGATGATGAAAAGGGCTGGAGACAGATAGTGGTGATGATTGTAACAACTATGTGAAGATATTCAATTCCACTGAATTATACGCTTAAAATAGATAAAAGAGTAAATGTTATGTTGTGTCTATTTCACCACAATGAAAAAAAATTAATATTTTAGGTGGAAGGAAAATAGAACTTGATAGTCTCTGCATTTTATATATTAATGTACAGTCAACAGGGACAGAGAGAGATTGGGACCTCTCCTACTCCAAATATATCAGGGGAGGAATTCATTAATTCATGTTTGATCTGGGCCTGTTCCCTAGACCAATCAACTGGGCCAAGAGTGGACACCATATTCAGTGCAACCTGGGACAAGTGAGCACAAAAACAGTGGTCAGGGAATAAGATGATATTGATGAAGTAAAAGGCTTCCATTCAAATAACAATACTGAGTAAGGAAGCCACACTTCCACGGAAAGGGGTACAGAGTCCAGAGTTGATATATCAGTCATGGTACAGCACAGAAACCACTTTAGTTTGTTTACACATAATACATTTGTACAGGTGATAGAGGAATAGAGATCAAAGACAGGGGCCTGTGACGTAACCCCAGGGCTAAGTAACTGCAGGAAGAAGCAACAGTCTAAGGCTGGAGAGACAAGGGACAAGGTGCTGATACTGAAGCCCAGAGGCTTGGGCCTCACAGCAGAAAGTGATGCGTCACAGGGCCTCTGCTAGGGCAGTTGGAGCCACAGAGGAGATGTACCTCTTCCCAGATACTACCTGAGGAACACAGGAAACAGAGACCCCAAATTGTCCCTTCCTCCCCACTCACAGTTTTCATCCAAGGCCTCATATCTTGGCTGAACCCAGCAAGGGAAAGGAGGAATATGTGTGGTGCTGAGATTTAATTTCCACAGCAACGGAGAGCAACAGGAAAGGAGCAGAACAGATCTCAGAGCAAACAGGCAAAGACCAGCAATGATAAGCACTCCAGACACTACTATTAGAGAGACAAAGGGATCTTTCTATTTTAAAAAGGGCTGGAGGGGCTTCCCTGGTGGCGCAGTGGTTGAGAGTCCGCCTGCCAATGCAGGGAACGCGGGTTCGAGCCCCGGTCCGGGAAAATCCCACATGCCGCAGAGGGGCTGGGCCCGTGAGCCATGGCCGCTGAGCCTGCGCATCCGGAGCCTGTGCTCCGCAAGGGGAGAGGCTACAACAGTGAGAGGCCCGTGTACCGCAAAAATAAAATAAAATAAAAAGGGCTGGAAAAAACTCATTTTAGCTAGTTAAAAGGTTCCATCACTCAGACCTTAGATGGAAAATCACATTGAGTATTTGCCTAAGGTCAGAAACCTCTTGTCCTAGCCTCACTCTGGGACCCTGGAGTTCGGGTTCAGAGCTATAAACTCAACCTCTGCTCTGTGAGAGAGTTTGCTCAGTTTTCGGCTTCCTCCAGTCCAGCTATCAAGATGCTGGCATCAATCCAAGGGTCTTAGATTTGAGATCTTTTCTGTATTTTGTTTCCATCAGGTGGAAAAACACAATATTCTCAGCAAACACCTTTACTATTTTGACTATGGGTAATGGTAGGGATATTTATTACCCCTTGAAATGATAAATATTACACTCGCTTATTCATCCAAACATTCATCTATTTATTTATTCTTTCAATCACCACGCATCTGGGTTTTACTATGCTTTAACGTTATCATATTTGGTCCTTAGGATTCAATAACGCACAATTATATTCCCAGGCAAGATGGAGTAGATTGAAACCAAACTTAAAGAAGGAAGGACTATTTGGTTTCTACTCTGAGTTTTAATCACTATCCAGGCAAGATATATATATATTTGCAACATTTATTACTGCCTGAATATTGCCATAATATTATATAACTTCCCTATAGGGGGTAACCTGCATGAGAACAAGATCTTTACTTTGCTCTCTTCACATAATCCAGAACAATGGCAGGTAGGGCATGAGAATTTAGTAAACAGTGTAAATAATTGGAACTAAGTATTCCTTAATGAGTACTAGATGTGTGAATAAATTGTTAACTACTTTTGAAAGCCTTTTTCTCTTTTTAAGTGATCAATACAAGTTGTTTTTATTATTTTTTATTGAAAGGAAATAAAAACAGTGTTTCAAAGAGATATCTGTACTCTCATGTTTATTGCACTGTTATTCACAATAGCCGAGATATGAAAACAACCTAAACACTAATCAACAGATGAATGGATAAAAAAGAAGTGGTACATGTACACAATGGAAAATTATTCAGCCACAGGGAAGGAGGATGTACTGCCATTGCGACAACATGGATGGACCTTGAGCCCATTATGCTAAGTGAGATAAGTCAGACAGAGAAAGACAAGTACTGTATGATGTCCCTTATATGTCAAATCTAAAAAAGTCAAGACTTCCTTTTGTTCTTCAATTCGGGGTGTCTCTAGTCTAAGGGATTAGAACATCTGCTTAATTCAAGCTCTCAATGAGAACAGATACACAATATTTCTATAGAACAGTTTGCTTTTTCATTAAAGCCTACCATTTATTGGCCACCTATTCATTAATATATGGTTTCTTCCTTAAAAGTCAAAGCCATTCTTCCTTCTGAACACTTGAAGCCACAACTGGATAGAGTCATTTAAAGCTCCAATGAAGGGGCTTCCCTGGTGGCGCAGTGGTTGAGAGTCTGCCTGCCGATGCAGGGGACACGGGTTCGTGCCCCGGTCCAGGAGGATCCCACATGCCGCGGAGCGGCTGGGCCCGTGAGCCATGGCCGCTGAGCCTGCGCGTCTGGAGCCTGTGCTCCATAACGGGAGAGGCATACACGAAGTCACTGAGAAAACTACACCAGAAAAGTTTCTTTTGCTTTGCTAGCCTTTAAGACCTTAAAGGTTTAAAGGGTCACCTTAGAGACCTTAATCTAGTGTGTAAAATCCGAACTATTACCAAAGACGCTTAGAGTGTTCCTAGAAATCTGGCATGATAAGTCACACATGTGTCAGTCTTTTGTTTTTCCAGCAGATTCTTATGTAGTACACTCTGTGCCTAAACATACTCTATGAAGATGTACAGAAAAATATGTAACGGTTTCTGTCCTCAGATGAACTTTACTTTTATTTGAAAACAAATACGAGACCAAATTAGTTGCATGGCACCTGAGCCAAGCCTGCATTTATTACCAGGATCCTGTGTGCCTCTACTTTAACAGGGAGACTGTGGAGTCTTTTCAGGATCTGAGTATCACTGCAAACTCAGATCCTGATTCCAAGAGTCACCGAAACGTTTGGCCATTCCCATTTCCCAGAACACAGGTACCACGTGAATTTCCAGAGGTCCCCTAGGAGGGGGACTGGGGAAATCATTATCATTTAACCTTGTTCTAGAGTTGCAGAGTCCTTTCTCTTGGGATCCTGCCCTCTCCTCCAGGTGATAGGTTCATGATCTGAAATTGGTTTAGATCAAGACTATGGACGGTGTCTTTTTTATCGAGGCTACCTCTCAGCCTCTTGGTAAACATCCTTGTCTCCATTTGATTGTTTCCTCCCCTCCCTTTTGACTCTACAGACACCCTGTTCTATTTGCCATATTCAGAGTTTTCTCTGCTCGGGTCTGGCTGGCTGCCACTCCAACCACATTATAGACTGAGTGCTTGTGTTCTCCAAAACTCATTTGAGGAAACCCTAACTTCCAATGTTCCAATGTACTTGGAAGTGGGCCTTTGGGGAGGAAATTAGGTAATGAGTATGGGGACTTCATGAATCTGATTAGTGCCCTTATAACAAAGAATCATTAGGTTCTCTATCCGCCTCCTCCCTTTTCCAAAAATGTGAGGACACAGAAAGAAAGTTGCCATCTGTAAAGCTGCCAGAGGACCCTTACCAACAACACAACAGTGCTGGCACGTGCTTTTGGACTTACAGCTTCCAGAAACGGGGAAAAATAAACGTTCTTGTCTTAGCCACCCAGTCTACGGTAATTTTGTTATAGCAGCCTCAGCTAAGACAAACCATGATTCTCATCACTATGGTATGTACTTGGGCTTCTGATGTTTAAATGCTAACAGGTGGCCTCCATGCGTCAGGGTCTATAATCCCCAGTACTATCAGGGCATCCAGTTCTTCAATGATACATCACATCTTTGGCCCTTGCCTGCAGCAGAGAGTCAATCAATGAACATTCAAGAATGATGGGATTCCTCTCACCAGTGCATATTCTTAACGTTTAGTAATTTTCTTCCAATACCTTAGAAGTGTAACTCAAAGAGAGGAAGTGAAGTCTCCTCTAGCTGAGATTTCAAGGGGTAACAGGAAAGTTTATACCTTCTTTTTGAAGAAATATAAGGGATTAAAAACACAGCCAAAGTGAAAACAAGATTAGGATGCAAATTTTATGCTTTCTAGTATTCTGATCCAACTCTTTGAACAGACTGATGTCATTTCTAGAAGCAATGAGCAATTTCATCATCTAATAGTCAATTTCACATTCCATTTATTATCATTTTTAGTATTATACTTTATGTTTTCTTTGTCATTTGAGAAATGATAATACAAGCTTTCTTTACAAAATTGAGAAGATAGAGGATATAATGAAAAGTGTGTGCCCCTTCCATCACGAATGCCAAGCTGTTCTCCCCAGAAGGAACCAATGATACCACTTTCTAATGAATCTTCCAGAGGCGTTCTATGTGTACATATATATGAGTGCACATAAGAATTGCATTTTTTATGGTGAACAGATTATACAAACTGTTTTGTACCTCATTTTTTTCACTCTATATCTTCAAGGTTGTTCTATATTTATACATATAAACCTCCACTATCAATTTTTTTACTGGCTACATAGTATTCCAGTATATGTACATGGAAAATGTATATTACCAGTTTATATAGATGGACATTTAAGTAGTTTCCAATCTTTTGCCATTAAAAGGGATGCCTCAACGGGCCTCTTGTATGTATGTATGTATATATACATATATATGATTTGGCACACATATATTTCCTAAAAGTGAACATGCTATATCAAAGTGCATTTATTCTATCTAATGTGGGCCAGGCATTGATATTTTCTAGTAACCACTTTTTATATTTAAAGATTTGCTGAATGCAAGTGAAAAGCATTCACACCAAACATAGGCCAGAGCATGTACATATATTGTGTATCTATAATTTCTTTAAAAGAAGAGCTACTTCGTTTTAAATAGGGAGCTCACACCACTCACAATATGACCAAGAAGTTTGCCTGGAGTGCACAATAGTGAAGAGATCTCTTTGCCAAATTTGTCCAAGGCTACTGCCAGCCAGGGAGTATCATCATCTTTAGTATTATCAATCATATTTTTCAAATGATTTATCTCTGCATTCATCTCCTCAGATTTCTTTCTAAATCCTTCTTTAAGCAGAGCTTCCTGGACCTAAAAAAAAAAAAAAAGTGAGAGAAGGGAAGTAATACTTTTTAAATCCCCATTTTTTTTCAAGGATTACATTTTGTCAAACTTTAAAACTTTGCAAATTATCTTTGTTTCACTGCTAAAATTGTTCTTTCTTACTCAGTCATGAAAGGAGAATTTTGTAACACAGAATATCTACTGGTTTGGACCTAAACACTAAGAGAAAGTATAGTTTACAGCCTTACTAATATTCACATACCATTGGGTTTTGCCAAAAAGCTAAGCCTGACATGAGGACAAATATACGTTCCAGCCAAAAAATGAGAGGCGAGAGGTAACCTTGGTCTGATTGCACTGATTCTCAGTCCCACTCAAGATGATGCAGTCACCCAAATCATAGAAGTCTGTTATAAACACATCCAGATGGACAGTGAGAAAATTCCCTCTATGTCACATGATAGCTTGGGTATCTATCCACACCTGGAGACAAGGCAGCAAGTTTAGAAGCCGTTGCCTCTCTATGTTTTTAAGTCTGGACATTTCCAATAGTTTTATGACAGCATAGATCTACCTCAGGGTCTCTGGGTGGTAGCAAGGTTCCTGGTAATCGGCAATGATCCTGGTAAAGCAAGCCAGTTGCTGCTCATATCAAATATATGTGGTTGGAATATCTGTTTAATGAAGCCTCATGAGATCATTTTAAAATTCTCAAAATGGATATCCAAACACTATTTATATTCTCCAGGGGACTGGAGGGGCCATAATCATGCTGAACTCTCCAGAGTCTACTTATACAGTAGAACTCAAAGGCTTTTTGGAAGGATTCAAAGGCTTCAGGGTTTTAATATATCACAAGCAGTAAATGGCAGCGGTGCTTCCCTCCCTAGTCTTGCTGTAACCTTCGCCCACCCCTTCCTGATGTACAAGGGTAATGACCGTCAAGCACTACTAAGGCCACAGCCTGACCTACCTTCAGCTTATGCTCCAACATCATATTCTGCTCTCTCAGTTGCTTTTCTCTTCTCCTCGCCAGCTTCTCTGTCAGCTGGGCTATGTTTTCCTGGAGACTCCTCTGTCGTGCTGCCGTCTGCTGCTCCAGCTCCTGCAGTTTCTGTTTCAGCAGCTCCTGTTCCCTCTCAGCTGTCTCCCTCCTGGCCTGCTCCTCTGCCCCAAGAAGGTTTTAGAGAGGGATGAAAATAAGGTAAGGACTGATCTCTACCCTCCTGACCTCAGAGACCAAATAAAATTGGAAAGGGAGGTAGAAAATCTCTGAAATCCGCCCCCCGTGTCCACACCACCAAGAGCACATTTCAGAATGTGATGGGAGAGGCTCTGTCTGGCTGACATCTAACCATGTCCAACCACAACTCCCCTTGCTGTTTTTGGATGTAGCAGAGCTATCCCACAGATGGAGAAGAGGCTCCTTCTTCCTTATCAGGAAGGTTTTGCTCTCACACCTGTCAGAGGGAACTGCGGGACTGCCAGAGCCCTACTCCGTACCTGCTACAGCCTTCTCCCCATCACTGAGGGCTTTATCTGCCTGCAGGATGGATTTCTCTATTGTCACCTGTGACAGCAGAAAGTTCTGGAGGACTTCGTTTGCCTGAGGAACCAAGAAGGAGCACAGAACTTAAAATTCCATTGAGGAGATTAGTGCTGCAAAAACAAGTATGTCCATGTAATTTTTGCTTCATGTTTAAAATTCTACAGTGGTTCACTACAACAAGCCTAAGCTCCTTACAGTGACCTGTCTTCCTCCAGTATCTAGCCCCATGGTACTTCCTTCTACCCACTCCAGATTCCAGCCAGTCAGAACTATGTTCAGTTCTACAAACCCAGGATGTCTGGTGCTTTCCTATATTGCTCTTCCCAATGTGAAATACTGCCTCTAAAATGTGCTGCTGTTTTCCTCTGCTACTTGCTGTCTGTAACTTTAGGCAAGTTAGTTTAACTTGCTAAGCTTCTCCGTTCAGATCTTTAAAATGTTGACAATAAGCGTAGATGCTTCTTAATGTTATTTGAAGGATTAAAGAGTCTAGCGAAAGAGCTTAGCATTATGGCTCTAGGCAATAACAGTTCAAAATATGTCAGCTGCATTCTTACTATCATTATTACTTTTTTATTATTACATTTGTTACTATCACCTTTGTAGCCCATTTTCACAGGTTCACAAGAGTTATAACTTTGTATGCAATTGTCTGTGTATTGGACTTCCTCTCTTGTGATCAGCCTTGAGTACAAAGACTCTGATTTGTAGATCGTCTGCACTTGGCACATCAAAAAGCATGTTGTTGGATGAAGAAATGAACAATTTCTGTTCTGTCTCGTGAACTTTAGAAATCCATAGTCATTTGGGGGAATGGACATTTCTCCTCAGGAATAAAGAACATTGTATGGACCACAAGAGCTAAAACTGTCATGATATGCCCATGCTCTCTCATTACCCACACCTGGTGCTGTGCTCTCAGATTTTCAGGAACCCCCCTTGACTCTATTCTGTAGACTCCCATGCTCCCCTTATTCCTCACCTTCACTCCTTTCCTGGGCACTTGGCAATACTCGCTTTCAACCATTCCCTTTGCTTTCCTGTAGAGTTCATGACCTCCAGGAACAGAAAAAGTGCCTGCTGAAATATTTTCCATTAGGGCCTTGGAAAGCTCCTGAAGTTTAGCCTGGCAGTATTTGACAGATGCCTGTTCATTCTGCAGCAAGAAACCCTCCTTCTTATCCTTTATGATTTCCTGCGAGGGAAATGTAGAGAGATGTCACCAGAAGCAAGGAACAGAGGAGATACATTTTCAAGGAATCTGGTAGAAGGACTGGTGTGACTGTGGTCCTCAGGAGAAAAGCATTCTGTTGGAGTACAGGGAATAAAACAGCAATCACAAGATCTGATCTACTCACAATCTTGAAAACTCTCTGTAAGACCACAGGAAAGTTTCTAAGCCTCCCTTCAGGCTCTTCATCTGAAATGTTGGAGGCACATTATCTAATCTCTGTGGTTCCTTGCAGCTGCAACATTCAGTGATTCTATATTCAATGATACAAGGAGCAACCTAAGTTGAAAATGGCCTGGAATGAAGGGCTGATAAGAGAAATTTTGGGTGCTGGTCATGGGAATGTGTTCACAGGAAGAGAAACCAGCTTCAGAATGACTTTTGGATGCTCTGGACAGCCTTGGAATCCACAGAAGTATTTACTTTATGAAGATATCTATACTGATTTTACATCAGAGTTGAGAGACATTTCCAGATAAACTGCCTGAGGCTTGGCAGAAAAAAGAAGGAAATGTAGTCCTTTGAAGCCCTATATCCCTGATGGGAACACAGACTACTTTATCCTTGAGAGAGGGATGAGCCATGGGTTCAATAAAGGCTCTGCTAGGCTTTTGACAGATGCCTCTTCATTCTGTCATACTCTCCCCTTCTTCAAGAGAAGGGGACAAATAGTAAATACTAAGAGAAATTACCACAAGATTCTTCTGGAATTCCTGATTTTCATCCTTGAAGGAGCACTCCATGAAGATTGCAATGGCTTCCCTCTCACAGGCTGCGTGCACCTCCAGAAGCTCCTGGAGCGTGTCCGTGGGGAGCCTCAGTTGCTGGGCCATCTGCTCACTGTAGTGGTCGGCTGCCTTCTGCACGGCCGCTGAGTTCTCCAGCTGGGCCAGAGTTGTCACTGCGTTCTCCAAACAAGGTACAGCTCCAGTATTGATGGTATCCACATAGGTCACAACCAGAGTCCTCAGACCTGAATAAGCCAGGACATTTAAGGGATAAATATTAAGTTATCAGTCAATAGGCACCAGGATTCTGAGGCTACATTTCTAAGGTCTCACACACACACACACACACACACACACACACACACACCCATACCACTTCCCCCTTCTACTATCCCTACCTTCATTTCCCTACTGACTCTTCATTTTTATGGTTTTCCAGCCCACAGGGCTGAAAAAAATTAAAAATTTACCTGTATGTAAAATACTAGGGGATATCTGAAATATTGAAAGCAAGATAGATTACAGAGGTATTAGATGAGACAGGGTATATCAGATTATATCAGATTATATTTATTCCCAATTCTGGGGCTTTGAATGGATTTTTCAGTGATTTATGGGCTAATATTTATTTTTGGACCACTGTAAACTCCCAAAATATTTTTTGTATTCTCCTTGTGAAGAACACTTACTATACAAGACTTCCCCTGAGAAAATGGAATTTTGTTTTTATACCCAGATAGTGAATTTTTTTCTTAGTGTAGGAATTTTTCAGATCAGTGGAAGCCACAGATTTCAGTGACAAAACTTGCAATTTGGGGGAGAGATTTTTAAATCTCCGAAAGTAAGATAAGTATAAAATATACACATTTCTTCATGGAGTATGAATGTCTGTAAAACCTAAATTCTATACGGAATCACACAAAACTACTGAAAAACACATATATAAAATATTCAGTGGTCCCACGGAAATGGGAAAAAGAGTCTCACGGTTCCCAGTGACTGTGATTCCCTCTCTGAGGGTCTTGGTTTTTGCATTGGTGAAGATGTAAGAACAGAAATTCTTTGTTTGTTCCAGGAATTTAGGATCCAGTTGGTCTTCAGACACATTCTCAATATCACCTAGAAGTTCTTTGTCATTTGTTGGCCGGTCAAAGACAAAACATTTCCGTGTTGGAAAGAAATGCCTGATACACTCTCTGGGTAGATTTGATGTTTGGGCTTTGGGATTCTTGCCTGAGGGAGAGAAAAACAGAGATTAGACTGGGAAGAGTCTTGGGACAAGGGAGCTAATGGTTTTTATGACAGGGATTTGTGTATCTTTGCTGTCTTCTATGTTTATAACTCCTTTAACATAGACATTCAGTACTTCTATGCATATCAAACTTATACCAATGATGTAATTCTGGAGAGAAATTTGGGGAGACTTCTGATCCAGTAAAAGAAACCTATGGCTGGTATCCCCAGACCTGCACATGGTAGAGTAGTTGTCTATTAAATGTTTACTGAACTAATGGCTAAAAGAATGAAAGGTCAAGTGTAACTTTTTGCTCTACTTAATCTCATGTAGGAATTGAGCTGTGGGACTAAAAAGAAGAGCCACAAAAAAGGGATACTGAACAATATCAGGAATATTAGGAATGACACCAGATTATTTAGGTGAAATGATTTTGATGCTAAAAAATAATTGGTACAGAGTTAGCTAATTTTTAGTAAAAAACATTGAAGGGTAAATGTACCTAAAATGTAATTTTAAGATGTCACCACTAATCAATAACCTCTTTGACATAAAGGATTATGTTTGATCTGACAGTTGTCTTCTCCCCCCTAGCCAATTTCTCAATAAATATTTAAAGAAAGCATAAATAGAAAAATGAAAACAAAAAGGAATAAATCAGAATTGTTATATCTTTCAAGATTTCGTCAGATATACCCACGGTAAATGTAACCCATTAAAATAATTTATTAATTTGTAATTAAAGCATGGGTAAATATATGGGAATTAGGAGAAAGCTGTGATATGGAATGTAAAATGAATGTTCTAAAAATTATTGCAAATATTGAAAAGGCATAGATTGAAAAGATACACACTTCTTCAGGATTACTTAGAACATGAAGTCATTTTGTAGATGATATACTATACAGGATTAGAAAGTTCCCTCTTTGAGAAAAATAATACCTAGCTATGTGAAATGCACTTTTTTTTCCATTAGATTGACTTTTCATTTTAATTTCATGTCTAACAAGTATCTTGTCAGTTTTTTTCCTCAACAAAAAAAGCAGAAGCCAAAATAGGGAACTCAAGTGTCTGGTCTTTAGAAGAATTAGCACCCATTGTAATCTGGATGCTAAGTTAAAAATGGTATGAAAAACAAATTGGTTTTGAATAATTTCACTTTACCTTACACTTTACTTTTCTTAAGAGAACTTAGACTCTAGTCCCTAGAGCTTTGCAATCCGCTTTCCAGCCACAGTTTCTACAGACTTTGATCGAGTCTCAAATACAAATGCAGCCCCAGAGATGGTGGACGGTGTGTAGTAGATCCCACCCTCTATTGGACCATCCACTGTCCAGACCATGCTCTGATACCTGGAATCAGCTTCAAGGCATTCTCCAGGTACTCATCTTCTGTGATAGGGTGACCGTTTAACATCAGTTCCAGGGTGAAATCCCGTACAGTCCAGATAAAGTCTGGAAAGAAACTCACAAACTCTCTGGAATCTTCTAGTACACCAGATCTTGAAGAGGACTTGGCCCTGATGAGTTCTGTGAGCTCTGTCACATAACTAGGAACTTGGTCAAGGAAAAGAAAACCCCTACACACAATTCCCACATTTCCCTAATTAAAAAGTATTATAATCACTCTCTTTTGCCGTGAGTCCCCTCCACTCCACTAAAGGCAGCTAAATAACAGGGAAGGAGAAACTGACTCTATCTCCATTCCCAAAAACTCAATGAAACTTGGTGGTTCAGTTCCTGGAAGGATACTGCAGTTGTTCCAAGGCCTGGTGGTTGATGGTGTTCATGCTGTTGTAGACAAAGCTGCTACATAGAAGCACAGTCAGGGCAAAGATCCACGAGTCATTCTTAGGGTCACCCTAGAAAGCACATTTGAACACAAGACTTAGGAGTTTACTCCTAAATTAGAAATTCATTCATACACTTATTCTATCATATTTTCATTTATTATTTCAGCTGACATACTCACCATGCAAAGAAATTGTTTGAAGAGAAACATAAATACAGATAACAGCTTTGACAATTACAAAGACATTTTTATGTTTCCAATTTTTTCATATATAAAATCCTTCTTATCTTCATAGTGCTTTTTTTCCCCTCAATTGGATGAAGTAAAATAACATATACATAAAATCGAGTACAGTACTTGGTGTGTAATTATGTATTCAATGATGACTGTTAGCACTTATTTATTCTACAAATATTTATTAATCATAGCCCATATAAAATATTCCACAGTTGGCATAACTGGGTATTTAAATTATATCCAATCAGTAAATATCTGCAAGTAGTTACTGAATGCTCCCTACTGTTTCTTAGATTTCAAAAAGCCATGTTAAAAATGACAATTATTCCTTTCAAGATGCCTATTTCAAAGCAGTGACAAACATCCATAACAATAAATGTAACAAAGATGACAATACCTATAAAAAGCTTACATCTTAGTAGTGTATATAAGCAGTTGAACTTATAGCTATAATATTAAATTAAAATTTGTCAAGGAAGAATAGAGCTATGAAAGCTGGAGAAAGAATCTATGATATGAAAGCCTCCTCAAAGTCTTGAACTGAGTATTAAAGGATTGGTTGAATGTGGAATTGAAGAAATGAAGGTGGTCCCATAGATAGAAACACTCACAGAAGCAAAATTAAACATGGGAGAATACAGGGGTCTTGTAATGAAAATAGAGTCATTTCATTTGACTGGAGCAGAGGTTGAGTGGAGAAGTACATTTGAGCTCTAGTGCAGCCTGATGAAGGACCTTAAAGGCCAGGCTAATTTGTTTGTATAAATCATAGCACTGTCTAAGTAATAGCATAAATCCAGAGATCATTTCTACTATAACGGTTGTGAAGCTATTCCCTAGAACAAATGCAAAAACTGTGATTCATGTCAAGAACAGTCTATATTGGAGTTTGGGGGGGAAATAATCTATTCATCACTTTATTTCCCCAAAATGCAATTTTTAAAAATAATCAATTAGGATAAGAAGAAGTGGTATTTATGACAAACAATAAATTATTTCAACAACAAGACTATATCATTGCTTGATATATGATTTTAAATAAATACAGAATTTCTAATTCTCCTTTGGGAAGAAATAGAAAGCTATAGAAATTTAGATACTATTTCCAAATAAGTCTCAAAGTAAGTGGAAAAAAAGTAATTTATTTCATCCATTAGTAGAAAGCTAAAATACCAAAAATCCATCTTAAAATGTTTCTTGTAGGACAAACACATGCCTTTATAGAAACAGCACATTCAGAGGTATCTTACAGCATTCTACAATGCTCTGTGAGTAGTTGATGAACTTCATCATAGAAAATATAAACCCATCTCTTAACTCTAACCCTCAAATACATTCTTCATCTGGTAGCTAAGAAGGTGAATCAGAAAACTTTCCTCACTCCCAGGTTGATGTTTCTCCACTTTCTTACCAAGGCATCCTTACACTTAACTGTCAATTATGGAAACTGTGAGGTGCTGCCTGGATCACGTTTCAAGACTGAAGGACTTAGTCCCCCAGCTGTTGGGAGTGCTGGTGAAAGACAGTCTTCAGGTGTCAGGCCTCTTAATTAGAAAGGCTTCCAGAGCAGGCTTCCAATAATTTATCAGCACCCTTGTCCCAGCTCAGGATAACTCAAAAGGACCTTTCAATCTAGAGCTCACATGGAATTGACAGAAGTTGGAGATTGCAACGCAGCACTTCTTCCTCTCTCCAACCTGCTTCTTTACCAATCATACTTTATTAAAGCCGACTGCATATGTGCGGCCTTGTCAACTGGACTAAAGACTCTTTGAGGACAGGACCTTTATTTTGGTCAGTGATATCTACAGTACTAAGTCCAAAGGTCTAGAATTCAGTTGTTCAACAATTATTTATTAAATGTAATCAAGTCATCCACACAGTGCCAAGAAATAAAAGATTTTATCTAACATACCATGATACCTTACCTAGAAGTGAGATTCAAACAAACCATAGTCTGCCTCCTTTACTATAGGTGATTTCTAGACTTTACAAATAGACAACAGCAGTTAAATGTCTATGATCATCAAGCAATAAGGAGAAAATCCAGAATAAAAAGGATTTATCTGTGATTTTCTGCCTTACCTTTTCCACATCGCCCAGGCCCTCTGTGTCCAGAAGGACCAGGGTATGGTCTGACTTGGAAGGGTGAGGCACACACCACATCCAGATGCCCTTTGTTTTAGACTGCACTGTAGAGCCCAGAGGGAAACCTGCAAGGGGAGGGGAGAAAGCAACATTCAGTTACAGCAGATAATCTAAGCAGCCCAGGGGCTACAAAGTCAGACTTACTGGAGTTTAAGTACCCCAGCATACAACATGGTGCTTTCTCTATTTCCTCAAGAACGTCCTACTTTGTCTGTCACCTATTTCAAGGAGGAGGGGATATTAATTGTGAGAATGACGCCAAGCAAGGGATCAACAAGGAGACAAAGAGGTATCCATGAATCAGACAAAACAGAGGTCTCAGGTAACCATAAGAAGAGTATTTTGAAGGAATGGTGAGGTTCAGAGACAGAGAGAAGTGGATTGCAGTAAAATATGGGCAGGTAAAAAAGTGGAAAAAAGAAATTGAGATTATACTTTTTGCCAGACAAAATAATTTTTGAAAAGGGTAAGAGGTATTAGCCACAATAGGATATGAAGTCCAGGAAGGGTTTTTAAGATAATACATAATGAAACATCTTTATATGTTGATGAGAATATCCCATAGAAAAGCAAAATGTGTTTTGAGAGAGAGAGAAGACACAATTGCAAGAGCCCAGTACTTAAGCAGGTAGAGGAAGGTAGGATTTTTTGCATACATAGGAGAAATATTGCTTTATAGGAATAAAACAAAAAATATGATAACAGATCACAATAAGGTAGTGAGTTAGTGGTGAGAATTAGAAGTGAAACGGTGGCTTATTGAGAGGAATTTGGTTCTCCCTTCACATGACCAGGGAAGAAAATTAAGAGGCTGAGATATCAGCTAGAGTCAAACAAATGGATCCTGACCAAGTATAACACTCACCATTGTTCTGTCCTTTAAGACGGTTCATCAAGTAGGATTTGCCTGTACGATACAGTCCTACAATGGCCACCACCACCAATGGCTGTGAAATCTTCTCAAGAATCTGTAGAGCTTCCTGGTTCACTGACAGCAGGTCATTGTCATTTTCCACCAGACAAATGGGGTCCATCATGTTGGGTCCAGATGCCATGGCAACCTGCTAACCTAGAAGTGATTCCTAGTAGAAATAAGATTATAAAGTCATTCCCTAACTCAGAGTCATACAAGCACTTGTCAACGTTGGACTTGGTAAGAATTCTGTACTTTCCATGAGACGAAAGCTAACCTAGAATTAGCAGACTACAGAGGCTTCCCTCCATCATTCCCTCAAATCTCTGATGAGGTTTGTAGTGAAACACAGGCTATTATCACTCTCTATAGTTTTACTTCAATAATAATAATAAAATTCAAGTTATTGTTACTACACACTGAAGGCCTAGAATATACCAAGCCCTATGATACATAAAGTACATACCCACCTAAACGCATACTTAAAAGAACCAACCATGCTATTAGAGACATGGAACATTCAGCTTCATCCCCCAACCTCTGGGGATCAGAGAACAGCTGAAAGTTGTGTAATCATCAATGACTAATTGTTTAATCAACCATCCCTATTTAATGAAGACTTCATTTAAAAAACTGAAAAACCCTAATTAAAAGGGTTCAGAGAGATTCTGACTTGATGACCATGGAGGTGGTCAAAGGATGGCATGTCTAGAGGGGACATGGAAGCTCCACAACCCTTTCTTACCTTTCTCTATGCATTTCTTCTATCTTGCTGTTCCTGGGTTGTATCCTTTTTTAATAAACCAGTAATCTAGTAAGTAAACTGTTTTTCCTGATTTCTGTAAACCATCCTAGCAAATTATTGAAACTGAAGAGGAGATGGTGGGAACCTCCAATGTATAGCCAGTTAGAAGTCCAGGTGACAACCTAGACTTGCAATTGGCATTTGAACTGGGGGGCAGTCTTGTGGGACTGAGCCCTTAACCTGTGGGGTATGGACTAACTCTTGGAAATTAGTGTCAGAAATGCTTAGTGTGAAAAAAATGCCCAGATATGTGGTGACCAGAAGTGAAGTATGGAGAATAGAGAGTTGAGAGGAGAAATTGAATTTTTCCTTTTCAGGGTGGAGACAAACAATAGATGATCAAAAGACCCAAGGAGAGAAACTTTGGGAAATTAAGATATTTAAAAGCAGCATATACAGGGGAAAACTGAAAAGGCACACACAGGTTCAGGGAAGATGCATGCTCAGAAAAGCCTAAAAAGACTTTATGGTTTCTCTTTAGCTTAATCCCAAGCCTCAAAACCAAGGGCCAGTTTAGTGAAAGAATTCCTTGGCACAAAGCCAGTATGCAAAGAATGGGAAAGTTAGCTGCTTTTATAAATGCCCAATTTTCAACAAAAGCAACAACAAAACAAAAATCACAAGGCATACAAAGAAATGTATGCCCATTCAAGGCATACAAAGAAAATGTGGCCCTTTCAAAGGAAGAAAATAAAGTAGTATGAAACACCCCTGAAGAAATACATGCACTAAGTGTTCTAGGCAAAAACTTTGAAATAACTTTCTTAAATATGCTCAGAAAGCTAAATGAAAACACAAAGAACTAAAGAATACCAGAAAAACAATATGTGGGGACTTCCCTAATGGCCCAGTGGTGAAGAATTTGCCTTCCAATGTAGGGGACACAGGTTCGATCCCTGGTTGGGGAACTAAGATCTCACATGCTGCAGGGCAACTAAGCCCATGTGCCTCAACTACTGAGCCCGTGCGGCTCAACTAAAGAGCCCGCATGCCTCAACTACAGAGCCCACGCGTTCTGGAGCCTGCACACCACAACTAGAGAGCCTGCATGGTGCAACTACTGAGCCCATGTGCTATGGAGCCCATGCACTACAACTAGAGAGAAGCCTGCATGCCACAACGAAAGATCCCACATGCTGCAACTAAAACCTGAGACAGCCAAACATTAAATAAATAAATAAGCTGTAACTCCATCCCATCCACACATTTCTAAAAAAAAAAGAAAGAAAAGAAAAACAATATGTGAACAAAATTTTAAAATCAACAAAGTGATAAAAATAATAAAAAGGAACCCAGTAGAAATTCTGAAACCGGAAAATACAATAACTGAATTTAGAAATTTTCTAGATGGGATTAGACTTATGCAGTCAAAAGAAAGAATCAGCAAACTTAAAGCTAAGATATCTGAAGTTATAAAGTCTCAGGAGCAGAAGGAAGAAAGAATTTTTTAAAGTAATATAGCCTAAGAGATTTATGGGATATTGTCAAGTAGACAGATACATGCATTACGGAAGTCACTGAAGCATAAGTGGAGAGGCAGGGCAGAGAGATTCTTTGAGGAAATAATCACTAAAAATTCCCAATGTGATGAAAAAACATGAATCTACAAATGCAAGAAGTTCAACAACTCAAATAGGATAAATAATTAGAGACCCATGCTGAAACGTATTATAATAAAACTGTCAAAAGACAAAGAGAGAATCTTGAAATCAACAAGAAAGAAGCAACTCATCACAACCCACCACCCAAAAGAATTCGAAAGAGAAGAACAAACAAAGCCCAAAGTCAGCAGAGGGAAGGAAATAATAAAGATCAGAGAGGAAATAAATAAAATAGAGATCAAAAAACAATAGAACAGATCAACAAAACCAAGAGCTGGCTTTTTGAAAGGATAAACAAAATTGACAAACCTCTAGCCAGGCTCACCAAGAAAAAAAGAGAGGACCGAAATAAACAAAAAAGAAATGAAAGAGGAGAAATAACAACTGCAACCTAAGAAATACAAAATAACATAAATGGATACTATGAATAGTTATATGCCAGCAAATTGAACAACCTGGAAGAAACTGACAAACTTCTAGAGACATAGAGACTGCCAAGTCTGAATCAAGAAAAAACAGACAATTTGAACAGACCGATCACTAGAAGTGAAATAGAATCTGTAAAAACAAGCAAACAAACAAAAAATCTACCATAAAACAAAAATCCAGGACTGGATGGCATCACTGGGGAATGCTACCAAACATATAAAGAAGAACTTATAACTATCCTTCTCTAACAATTCCAAAAATTGAAGAGGGAATACTCCCAAATTCATTCTATGAGGCCACCATTTCCCTGATACCAAAACCAGACAAAGGCACCACAAATAAAGAAAATTACAGGCCAATATCTTTGATGAATATATATGCAAAAATCCTCAACAAAATATTAACAAACTGAAATCAACAATACATAAAAAGAATCATACACCATGATCAAGTTGGATTCATTCCAGTGTCACAAGTATGGTTCAATACAGGCAAATCAATGTGTTACACCACATTAACAAAAGGAAAGACAAAAATCACATGATCAATTCACTAGATGCAGAAAAAGCATTTGACAAAATTCAATATCCATTCATGATAAAAACTCTTGTCAAAGTGGGTATAGAGGAAGCATATCTCAACATAATAAAGTCCATTTATGAGAAACCCATAGCCAATATAATACTTAACAGTGAAAACTTGAGAGCCTTCCACTAAATTCAGGAACAAGACAAGGATGCCTACTCTCATCACTTCTCTTCAACATAGTATTGGAAGTCCTAGCCACAGCATTCAGACAAGAAAAAGAAATAAAATGTATCCAAATTGGAAAGGAAGAGGTAAAATTGTTACTATTTGCAGATGACATGATACTCTCTATATAGAGAACCCTAGAGTCTCCACCCAAAAACTATTAGAACTAATAAATGAATTCAGCAAGGTTTCAGGATACAAGATTAATATACAGAAATCTCTTGCATTTCTATACACTAATAAAGAAATATTAGTATGAGAAAATAAAGATATCTCATTTAAAATCACATCAAAAATAAAATAAAATATCTAGGAATAAACTTAACAAAGGAGTTGAAGACTATACTCCGAAAACTATAAAATATTGATGTAGGAAATGAAGATGATTCAAAGAAATGGAAAGACATCCAGTGCTCTTGGATTGGAAGAATTAATGTTATTAAAATGGCCATACTACCAAAGCAATCTACAAATTTAATGTAATCTCTATCAAAGCATTTTCACAGAACTAGAGCAAACAATCTGAAAATTTATATGGAACCATGAAAGATCCTGAATTGCCAAAGCAATCCTGAGAAAAAAGAGTAGAGTTGAAGGTATAACCCTCTCAGCCATCAGACTACATGATAAAGCTACAGTAATCAAAATGACATGGTACTGGCACCAAAAAACAACATGTAGCTCAATGGAACAGCATATGCATATTAGAATTTGCATTCTATGCAAATCGCAGTGAAAAGAGAGCTGGGGTGGTTATACCTACATGAGGCAAGAGAGAATGAATGTACTTCAAACATTATTAAAAGAGACAGAGAAGGACATTATGAATAGGTAAAAGAGTCAAGTCACTGGAATATAAAACAATTCTAAATATATATGCCTCAAACATCAGAGCTCCAAAATATATGAAGCAAGCATTGACAGAATTGAGCAACAGAGCACTCAAGAATAACAGGAGACTTTAAAACCCTACTTTCAATAATGGGTAGAAAAACCAGACAGAAGATCAATAACAAAATAGAGGACTTGAACAACACTACAGATTAGTTGGACCTAACAGACATATATGGCACACTCCTATTCAACAACAGGAGAATACACATTTTCCCAGGTGTGCATGGAATACTTCCAAGGATAGACAATATTTTGGGCCACAAAACAAACCTTAAATTTTAAAAAGTCTGAAATCATACAAAGTATCTTTTCTGATCACAGTGGAATAAAACTAGAAACTAATAGCTAGAGTAAAACTGGAAACCTCACAAGCATGTGGAAAATAAACAACACACTCTTAACCAACGGGTCAAAGAAGAAATTCCAAGAAATATTCGTTAATATTTAGAGACAAATGAGAATGAAAGCACAACATAACAAAACTTATAATATGTAGCAAAAGCAATACTAAGACGGAAAGTTATAACTGTAAATGATGGCAATAAAAAAGAAAAAACCTCAAGTCAACAACCTAAGTTTACTCCTTAAGTAACTAGAGAAAGAAACAAGGTTCAGGGCTAGCAGAATGAAGGAAATAATAAAGATTAAGCAGAAATAAACAACAGCAAAGCAATAGACAAAATTTTAAAAAGCAAGCATTGGTTCTTCAAAAAGATCAGCAAAATTGACAAACCTTGAGCTAGACTGACTAAGAAAAAAAGAGAAGTCATATTACTAAAAACAGATATCAAAGTGGGATACTTCTTGGACGATGGCGGAAGAGTAAGACGCAGAGATCACCTTCCTCCCCACAGGTACACCACATCTACAAGTGGAACAACTCCTACAGAATAAAAATTTACAAATTAAAAAAAAAAAACAGCAAAAAAAATGTGATTCATAAATAGGCAAAGGACCTGAACAGACATTTCTCCAAAGATACACAAATAGCCAATAGACACATCAAAGGATGCCTAACATCACTAATCATTAGGGGAATATGAATCAAAAGCACAATGAGATACCACCTCACACCAATTACGGTGGCTATTACCAAAAAAAAAAGGCAAACAAGTGCTGGCCAGGATGTAGAAAAATTGGAACCCTTGTGCATTGCTGGTGGGAATGTAAAATGATGCAACCACTGTGGAAAACACTATGGTGGTTCACCAAAAAATTCAACATAGAACTACTATTTGATCCAGCAATTCCACTTCAGGGTATATACACAAACGTATTAATAGCAGGGACTTGAACAGATATTTGTACACCAATGTTCACAGCAGCAGTATCTAAATTAGCCAAGAGGTGAAACAGCGCAAATGTCCATCAAGGGATGAATGGATAAACAAAATGTGGCAAGTCATACAATGGAATATTATTCAGCTATAAAAAGAATGAAATTCTAATATGTTACATTGATGAACTTTGGAGACATTATTCTAACTGAAATAAGCCAGACACAAAAGGAAAAATATAATATGATTCCTCTTATATGAGCTACCTAAAATAGTCAAATGAATAGACAGTAAGTAGAATAGTGTCTAGCACGGGCTGCAGGGAGAGGGAATGAGGAGTTTTTGTTTATTTAAAGGGTACTGAGTTCCCATTTGGGATGGTGAAAATATCTGGAGATGGATAGTGGGGATAGTTGCATAACTATGTGAATGTACTTAGTACCCCTGAACTAAGTAAAATGGTTAAAATGGTAAATTTTATGTTAAATATATTTTTTCACAATAAAAAGTTTAAAAAAAAAGCAGACAATCTATTTTTCTGTGCCATGCTACTGCAACCAATTAATTGGCAGAATAATCTTCTGCAAAGACATTGGTTATCCTATAAGTTCCTTTATCAATAGCCAGTGGTAGCTTTCAAGTGACCATCATACACCAAAATGTGCTAACATTTTAGTGTGATCCTACGTGCTTATCTTTTACCTGCAGGTATAGAAGAGTGTTAAGTAGAAGAAGCAGCAGCTGTGTGGGAATGAGGTCAATAAAAAGGATGCAGCCTCCCTTTCAAAAAGAGAAGGCAGGAGACAGGAGAATGTCTTGTATCTTAAGGGATTCAGGCTGAAGTACTTAGCTGAGAAGGGTCAGGTTTTTTTGCAACTTAGTCCCAGAAATGAGAATAAGAATAAAAATGCAAATATCATTTTATATTACATTGAGAGAGATATACATGTATTTAGAGAGAGAAAGCAAATCTAGCAAGAGATCACCACTGGGTAAAGCTAGGTGAAAAGGATATGGGATTTCCTTGTCATTGTTTTCCAAGGCAAAGTTTGATTTGAAAAATTAAGTATTAAAAGCACAATTATACCATGGGTCTCCTAGCATATTTTTGATTGCTATTATGTTAAAAGTTTCCTATAATATCTATGCATGTTTCATTATCAGAATATATAAACATGATATAATATTCAAATATCTCAAATATTCAGTTTTATATTTATAGGTCAAGTATTCAAGATACATCTAATATTATCAAAAAAAAAAAAAACGGAGAAAACAGCTCTATCAGTTACTACTCATGTGGCCTTAAACAAGGAGTCTCACCTAGACAATTTTAAAGATTGGGGGTGGTGGTGGTGGTGGGATGAACTGGGAGACTGGGATTGACATATATACACTAATATGTATAGAATAGATAACTAATAAGAACCTGCTGTATAAAAATAAATAAATAAAATTAAATTTAAAAAGAAAGATAATTATAGGGGTAATGTGAGAAAAATTATAGGTCCCGCCTGGAGAATGTTTTGATAATGAAATTAAATACTATAAGCTTATATCTGAGCATAGCATGCGACACAAAATAGGATTTCAGTACATGTTTGTTGAATTAGATGGAGATTTATCCGTAATAATTGCACTGAACAAGTTGGTCCATTGGGTGCGTTTGAACACAGTCTGTGAACTCGAGGTTACTAAGAAACAAGGCCTACAAATAGAAATTTTTTATCAGAGCAAAGCAGCAAGCAAATTCAAACACTGCTTCTGCACCATCTCCTTTTGTCTAATTCTTCAGTGTGGGGAGTAAAGAATACAAAGGAAAACATGGGCCTCTAGCAGCTACATTATAATTTCTGCAGTTGTCCAGTCCCCTCTTTAGAGTGAAGACTAAAGGAAGCTGTAGGAAGATGTGAGAGGAATAACTGCAAACAACTTTATATATGGAATCTTAAAAAAAAAAAAATGGTCATGAAGAACCTAGGGGCAAGATGGGAATAAAGACGCAGACCTACTAGAGAATGGACTTGAGGACACAGGGAGGGGGAAGGGTAAGCTGGGACAAAGTGAGAGAGTGGTAGTGTATATATGGACATATATACACTACCAAATGTGAAATAGATAGCTAGTGGGAAGCAGTCGCATAGCACAGGGAAATCAGCTCGGTGCTTTGTGACCAGCTAGAAGGGTGGGATAGGGAGGGTGGGAGGGAGGCAGACGCAAAAGGGAGGAGATATGGGGATAATATGTGTATGTATAACTGATTCACTTTGTTATAAAGCAGAAACTAACACACCACTGTAAAGCAATTATACTCCAATAAAACCGTTAAAAAAAAAAGACCCCACCAGTTCAAAGGGCTAAAAATAAGATAAAAGGGGAAATCAAAAAACCCTGCAGGGGTGCCCCACACTCTCCTCTGAGTGTTTCCTTTTGCCTTTGCCTCAATAAACTGCTTCTTTGTTCTCTTTGCTCCAAAAAAACAAAAAACAAAAAAAAAACAGATCTGTGATTTCTTAGCTGTGAAGAGGCTACAGAATTTTTAACTTCAATTAACAAAGTACAACTGTTCAGCCCTGCTCAGGAGTGGTTTTCAAAATTTGATCTACAGAAGAATCATCCAGAGGGGTTGTTAAACCCAAATTGTATAGATTTTTTAAATGCTACAAAAGACTCCAATGTAACTATGAAAAACAAACCAACAAACACAAGGGCGTGGGGGAGAAGAGAGAGGGAAGAGAGAGAGGAGGGGGAGCCAGAGAGAGAGAAGGAAAAAGAGAGAGTTTTGAAGAGATTTTTAATTTTTAACTAATAAAAAATCAGCTATGTGGGAACTAAATTTATCTCTACATAGATATTTTCAGAGCTCTCACTACGAAGCTTTCTTAAGTATGACTGATAGAAAGATTAAAAGAAACAATCTCTTCAGATGATAATTGCCTATAACCTCCTTGGCAGAGACTGTCTTTTTTTTTTTTTTTTTTTTGCTGTACGCGAGGCTCTCACTGTCGTGGCCTCTCCCATTGCGGAGCACACAGGCTCTGGACGCGCAGGCTCAGCCGCCATGGCTTACGGGCCCAGCCCCTCCGCGGCATGTGGGATCTTCTCGGACCAGGGCACGAACCCGTTTCCCCTGCATCGGCAGGCGGACTCTCAACCACTGCGCCACCAGGGAAGCCCCGCACAGACTGTCTTATTCTCTGAATTCTAATGCCAGCCACAGAGCTGGATAAAGCAAGACAGGCAAACTCCCATGAGGACTCTTTCGAGGAGCAGCACATCCAGGGAGACAGAGTGTGCCCGTCACTTTGCAGACCTTACTGATCCAGAGAAGCTGAGCGTCCTCCAAACTGAAGCCAGCCATAGACCTCTGCACCCCAGACAATAGGCAACCTGCCCTCTCTCAATTGTCACTTTGAATCAGAAATCAATTTGGGGTTGCACATAAAAGAGATAGACATACCTGCTCCACACACACCAAGAACAGTTCCAGTTGCCTCTCACCCGTTGCTCACTTGCTCCTTGCACCTTTCTGTCCCTCCTTTATCAAAGCTAAAACAGACTGAGCAAGCCAGTCTCCCCTTCCAGTAGAGTAACGGGATAAAACTGAAATTGAAAGTAATTCACGCTGTTTTTGAGACAGCAGAGTCATGCCCGATTTAGTGACTACAGCACAAATATGCGGGTGGGGTGCAAGGTGAGAGGAAGTTAGAAAAATCCAGTCACCCAACAGTCACATCCTAACACATTCCACCAGCTTTCTTTGGGCCTCCCCACATTGAAGACTTCCCTGGCCTCTCTTCTTGATACACCTCTCTCCCGGGTGTAAGGTTGCTTATGGTGGCTTACGTCTCCTTGACAAACAAGAAAATTAGAAAATCCATGGTACAAATGTAAGCAAAGCAGTATAAACCTAGTATATTTCAAGTATTTTTCTCTTAGCCAGGATTCCTGAGTGCTTTGTTTAGTGAAGAGCTCTTAACATTTCAACCTGTTCCCTAATATATATAAATATTTAATGAAACAAGTATCTTTTATAATAATTAGAACATAAAGATAAGTAAAGATGAAAATGAATAACCCTTCATGGTATTATCCAGGGATGCTCACTGCTGGCTTGGCATTCTTGTACTTCCCCAAAACACGACCCTCTCCCAACATAGGTACAGCTCCTTTTCTACAGAAGTTTAGCCAATTGGACCAGTTTCAAAGGGATTTATTCAGTCAGATAAGAAAGTGATTGGGTGTGCCTGTTTGTTAGTGAGGAAGGAAATGGAACAGTTTATAAGAGAAAAATGCAGGTGCAGTAGGAAGATGCCCAAGGAAGTCAGGCTGTGAGAACAAAGGAGTCCTCCTCCTTCCTCCTCTTCTCCACCTTCCTCACCATTCTCCTTGTCTATGGAAACTTTTCCATAAAAGGCCAGATAGTAAACACTTTAGGATTTGCAGGCCACAGATCTCTGTCACAACAATTCAGCAAAAGTATCCATAGACAACGGGTAAACAAATGGGTGTGGCTATGTTCCAGTAAGATTTTATTTACAAAAGTAAGCAATAGGGCGGATTTGGCCTATGGGCTATAGTTTATCCACCCTTGGTTTAGGTAAGTGTCATGCTACTACATGCTAGGGGTTGTCACTGTCTCATGTATCATTGTTTTACAGGCCAAGTGAACTTTGGTCTAAGTCCAAAGTCTCAGGCTGAGTATCTGCTTCTACGGCCATTTGGGTCAAACAGTATCTAACTTATTGTTTTGGAGCAGAGAGATGGAAAAGGAGTGCGTTTGCTGTCCATATGTCTGAGCATCATCCAGGTGAGTTCCTACCTGGGTGCCTGAGCCATGCATCCACATGTCTACATAATTGTCCAACTCCCAACAACATATCACTGCAAGTAGCTCCTAAACAAGCCAAAGAGAAACAAGTGGTGATAGAATATAGTCAGTGGTAGTGATTAAGAGGCTGGTTTGGTTGTGGGACACCTGGCCAGGTCTACAGGACTCTGTGAATGAGTGAAGAAGCCTAACATCTGGGTACATGTCAAGGTGACTTCAGCCTGAGTGGGCTGTGCCTTGGTGAAGGTTATACAGGCTTTTCTGCCTGCATTTGCTAGACTGTCCATTCCAAGAACAGATGAAAGAACACAGTTCCCGAGGATGCGGCACAAGGCCAAACCTAAGATATAAAGGCTTGCAGACACTGCCATCATGTGGTAACTCAAAATCATGATCTATCCAGTCACATATGAATGTTCCTGTGGAAAGTACTTCACTGAATTCAATATAAATTCAATATAGAATCTATAGAAATTCAATTATAATAAAGTAGAAATCCATATATACAAATGTATCACATGCATGCAATGATAATTTTGCCTTTATATGTTTCCTAACGTAAACATTGGCTATAATGTAAGTTCTCTAAAGGTTAATTGAAATGAAGAGAGAAGTAGTATGGTCTTAAGCTCCTTTGGAGAAAATGTTTCTACCTGGGTTTTCCCTCTCAGAAAAGAGACTAGGATGCACATAGTTATTTGAGAAGTGATGACAAGAAGCCAGAGGAAGGGAGAAGCGGGGAAAGGGAGAGTAAAAGAGGGAAATGGAAAAGTCAAAAAGGTGAATTATTGAGCTGGTTACCCTTGTGGGAAACTGGAGATCAATCCCAACATGGATATTCTGAAGAACTACATGGAATGCATTTCAGAAGCGTCCCTTTGAAGGGAAATGTGAGGATTTTCCCAACAACTCATTGATTGAGAGTTACCATAGAGGTCTTTAACCCCTCTAAACTTACAGCTGTGAAGAAAAGCCTGAGAGAGAATAGATGAAAGACACTGGAGTAGGACATAGAAGTATGCTGACTGGTACCATGAGTGCACTGCTACAGTGGGTTTGAGAATAGAGGCAAGAGACGGAATGAGCAGATAACAAGCACTGGAAATACTGAAGCCAAGGAATTGGGAAATACAGTGACCTAATCTGAATAATGTTTTCAGACAAAGTCTTGTACTGGAAACAATTTACAATTCTGGATTTTAAAAAGTATCTTTTTAAAAGCAATAAAATTTTTTGGCAAACTAGTAATGAATGACATCATTAGGTCAAATTTCATGGGAAAGTGGGAACTCAAAGAGTTGGGTGGAGCATTAAAGCTGCTTTTTCCTGATAGCGTTTGTCAAACAAGGGAATGTACCATCAGTTTTGAAGGCATTATGAGATTAGGGGCCAGAGATCAAAAGCCAAAGCTTGCCCAAAGAGTATATGAGGCTGTAATATACTACAGTTAACATGGTGACTATAGTTAATAACACTGTATTGTATGTTTGAAAGTTGGTAAGGGAGTAGATCTTAAACGTTCTCATCAAGTGAATAGAATCTGTAATTTTTAAAAGCTCCCAGCAAACAAAAAGCAAGAACCAGATGGCTTCACTGGGGAATTCTACCAAACATACAAAGAACTTATACCTGTCCTTCTCAAACTCTTCCTAAAGATTGAAGAGGAGGGAACACTCCCAAAGTCATTCTCTGAAACCACCATCACCCTGATACTAAAACCAAAGACACTACAAAAAAAAAAAAAAAAAAAAGTACAGGCCCGAACTTCCACAGACACTTTATAGCAGCCAATATGTGTGTAGTTGTAATTGTAAAAAAAAGCCAATACTGTTAGGGTGGGCATATACATGGGTTTGAAGCTTACTTCTTTTATTTATCTCTTGGGGGTTATCACATTAATGATCTAATATTTCTGTAATGTTATAACACTGATGAAATATTATAGATAATTTTTTCTATCTCTCCCCTCTCCTAGACTATTTCCTCAAAGATTGAAGTCACTGTTGTTTACCATGATACATAATATATACTTAATAAATGTTGAATTCTTTATCATCCAAAAAGAGAGTTCTCACTATAAGAAAAAATATTATAGCATTTGTGGCAATGGATGTTATCTAGACTTATTGTGATTATCAATTCACAAATATATGCATATATCAGATTATTATTTTATACACCTGAAAGTAATATAATATTATATGTCAGTTGTATCTCAATTTAAAAAATAACGTGAAAATGCACCAAAATGACAAAATATTATAATTCAGAATCAAAAACTGCTAGTCTATGGCTCACAATAAGAAGAATAAAAGGTAAAGAACTTATGCTTTATAACATGATATTGAATCAATTATGATAAGTAAAGGCAATATAATGGAATGGATAATTCTATACTCTTGCCTCTCAAGAACACTGAAGATTAATGAGATGATAACATAGTGCCATTCGACACAAAACGTGATGAAGCTTCAACGAAAATATGTCTTTATTAATGAGGAAACATGTTTTGTTTGGACATTAAAAATTCTAAGCTTGGAATTCCCATACTAGATCCCTAGCAAAGTATTCTTGCTGCAACTTTAGATGCTTACACTTCTGCTTCAAAAGATAATCTCAGATAAGGATGCTCCTTAATCTATATGAGGCAAATGAATAATTGTCTTTTTCTTAGCTTTATAGATAATAGATACTGCCTCATCCTTCTGAACATTATCCATTATTTCACATCTCTTAGAGTCATTAACTAGAAACCCAGCCTCATTTAATAATAGAATTAGAATGGGTTTTATAATGTATAATACTATATATTATATTACATAGAAAACATAATAACAGTTTAGTATATATTAATCACTCACCATATTCCAGGCACTGTGCTAAACTTGTTCAATGTTAGCATATTAAGCATGGTCACTATATACCTCATGTGATCCTCAGTGTGATTGTGTTGTTGATCAATTCATTGCTTCCCAACTCCAGGTCTACCCTTCATTCTGCATTTTGAAAAAAATAGAGCTGACCCCTTTAAACATTTTTCCTTTGCAAAATGGCACAAAGTTAAGTTTTGTCAGTATAGGGTGTTAGGAGGACAAAAAAGAGTCTCGTAGAAGACCTCTTTTAGATGTTAAAAGGCTAAATCAGTAATTCTTAACATTTGCTGCACATAAACATCAATGGGATGCTCTCTTAAAAATGCTCCTATTTCACTTCTGGACTATCACCAGTCTCTGATTTAAAAGGTCTGGATTTTGAGCTGAGCATGAGTGTTTTTTAAGGCCTCTTCCCCAAGTGATTCTAATTGCAGTCAAGGATGCAAACACCTGGAGTAAACCTGCAAAGAAAGTGTGAACTAAAAGTAAATCTGCCATCCCTCACTCTCAATGCCTTATGTCCAAGGTTGATTTGCTACATATGGAAAAGAGAAAAAAGAAAAGAAAAAAAGATCACTGGCTATCACATATATTTGCAGCCTGGGGTTTGTTTTTAAAAGAAGATTTTATTATTCAAATATGGTAAGGCCAACACATCCAGAGATGATTGCCATTGAAAAGACAGTTTGTTGCTTATAGTTCCCATGATGAAAGAATATGCCATGCCATGCATGCCCACACAGTAAATCATGAGGGTCAGTTAGGAACACAGGGAGCAAGATGAAACATGGGCAAGAGCTTTATTGTGATTTCTGCAAGAAGGAATAGGTACGGCAAACAGGGTTAGGATTGGCTAGTTGGAATAATATCAGTGGGCTCTAGGTTACGGGGGTATCGATAGTTATCTGATATCTGACCCTGAGGTGATTAGGACTGTTATATAGTGGCCAGAGTGCAAGGGCTGATAGAGGAGATGGTTGGAATATGGGCTATGGATTGGTTGGTTTGTATGTCAAAAGCATACTTGCAAAGGAGTCAGTCCCTTTCTATCTCTAAGAATTGGTTAGCTCTGGGATGGTCAATCTCTCCAGGGACAGCAAATTCCCAAGATGCCAAAGCATTAAATACAGAAGATAGAAAATGTA